>NC_051179.1:113242891-113542891 GCF_013339695.2 Rhipicephalus sanguineus
AATACTGGGGTACAGGGGTAAGCGGGAGAAATCGTTATACGCGCAAGCGTAAATGCCCCGTTTATCAAATCGCTGTCGTGAAATGTGTCAAAGCCATTCCGGTTAGCGCAAACAGACGTTCCGCAGGAAATGCAAAAGGAGATGACATCATTGCAGCTAATGATTTATTGAAGTTCCGAGCGCCTTGAAGACGCGAGCTTCGCCGAATGTATATACTCTCAGTGCAGCATCCAGTTGTTTACTATTCAGGCCTCGTGCTCTTGAGAGACGTTTCGAGAAAGATTATAAGGTCAGCTTATGTTTATGCGCACTAGTGATCACCAGGAGGACTCCTGACAATATGACTGCAAGCTTTATAGAATATTTTAGGTGTATAGGGGAGAAAATACAAGATTTGCCAGAAGACGTGCAGGGCTCACACAAAAGCAAGCGTTCCTCAATATACGTACGTGTGCAACATGTATGTTAAGGCGGAGTGTGAGCAAGGTGTTGGAGAGCTACCAACCGCAAAGGAAAGCTCTGCTAAGGAAGGCACTTCCAGCTCTGACGAAGGCAAGTCCTGTTGTAGAAAACATGTTGTAGGCACTCTCTTCTCAACGATTGCTCGTCGCTTCAAGAGCCATCATCCCCTTAACTTCTTCCCTGTGTGGATGTGCAACACAGAAGCTTACGTCCAACGACTTCAAAGTAGCGTTTTGCGATGGGCGAAAAAGCGTGTACACAGAGAAAGAAAGAAATAGACAAAGAGAAATAAACATAGAAATTTTTGGCGAGAGCAAGCACAGCCATTTATAGTATAGTATAGCAAAGGCTGGGAAAGAGAGAGGTAAGAGGGTAAAAGCCTAGCCAAGCCAAGGCGAGCTAGGTGCCCAGCAGCTCTGCTGTGACCCAGCCTTGCGCGACTTAGTACAAGCTGCGCTAACTTTTTAAATTAATTATCGTGAAAGTGCATTTGCCCTAATCTTAAGTAAACTAATGCTACGATATGGTATGTGTCCAACATAACGCTTAACCAAACGGAACCATCGATTTCGTACCAGTTTCATTTTTAGAAGACTTTTTCTTTCTGAATATTCGGAAAACCAGAAGTAAGTGTTCGACCGGAGGTGCTTGGAAAAGGAAGAAGAGTGTCGCTCAGTGCCTGCGCCAATAAGAAAGAAAAGTGAAGGTGCAGGGAAAGAATGGAGACGTAAAAAACGCAGTAATCAGGTGCACTAAGCCTCGGCATCAAGAGTTCCCCTTATAATGTACTTCATGGAGGCCCGTAGACCGCAGAAACTTGATTGGTGCAGGTAATCATCGGCACTTCGTTCTTTTGACATCGCTGCCGAAGAACTCCATTCTGATGGCAAATGATTGTCCTGTCGGCCTGTCACTGTAGCTGCCCCTCGGCACTTGGTCTGACTGTCTCATCACGACCGTTCGAGTCGCGCCTGATACTGTCAAATATTCAAGGTGCCCAGAAAAATGAAGTGCACGCTAGAATGGCAGATAATTGAGGCGCAGTGACGAATAGAGCAGACAAAGGACGGAATGAAATCGCCCAAGACAGAGGCAACTGGAAATAAATGCGCCTCAACTGCTGATTACATTCCTACACTGTACCGAAAGATAGCCTTCCCTTGATATTGATGCAGGTTTCTGGAACTTCATTCTCTATGTGAATGAAAACAAAGCGGTACTTCTCCTTGAAGAAACAAGGCTTTCGTTCTCCAGGAGAAAACTACGTTTATAATAATAGTGATGGATAACGACGGCGTTGTACTGTTCAGAAGCAAATTCATTTGTATTGGTAAATTCAGCGGTAATTCTGAGTATTGCTCAACTGCCACAAAGCAAACTTGAAAACTCTGATGATGTCTGTAGGATTTATGAAAATCAAAACTGGCCCCTTTGTGTGAGTGTAAATAAGGTCAGACAGTTAACGCTGTCGAGATTGACGTGTAAGCCGTGTAAGACTGGAAAGTGATCGCGTGCTTATGCCCTGCATTAGGCCTTTGGGATAGGAAACTAAGCGCCTAAATCTATATTCTGAAGGTCGCGGTTACCTTACGCCTTAGTTGGACATAAAGGCAAATGCTAAAGGGGCGCGCCTAGAAGCAGTCGTCTCGGAGGCCGCTTTTTGTGAAGGAAATGTGAAATAGTGACATTTCTTCACCGTTTTATTTGTCTCCGTAGGATAGTTACAAAGTCCTTTATCGAACGCGCAGAGTCCGGTCTATTACCGAAACTGAATCCTACTCTCATCAAATGAACGCAAATCAGAACTCAGGCTACCCATAGGAGCCAAGGATCAGCAGCCTTCAACAAAAGTAATGGCTCACGGCGCACATTACATGCGAAGCGCTATGGCATACAAAGCAGTCACAGTCCAACCGCTGTGTTGGAAGCGAACACGAACGATTTAAGGTAATCATACTCAAAGTCAGGACAAAGTACTTCATAAAAAAAAAACAAAGTGAAATATTCGAAATTCGCAAGTAGTTACAGAGACAGACGCATTGTTCGCAATTAAAAACATGTTAATTGCATATCCTTCTCCGTTGTCGCTCCTACCCTTTTAAACATGTCATGTTGCCAACGTTAAAGGGATACTGGACCAAAAGAGAGAAAAAAATGACGAAAACATCTAATTTCCACTCAGAATACATTTCTGTCAGCACTATGGATATTGGAAGAACAACAGGAGGTTCTTGCATCACTAGAGCCTCGTGCATTTCGATAGCGATCAACGTTAGAAAATCGTCGAGTTTATCATCAACTCAAAGCGCAAGCGCCTGGCGCCCTGCTACATGCTGTAATTTGATTGCGCAGGCAAGAGGTTATCAGTATAGCGTCATCAAGCCGTACCTTCGCTTGCACTGCAACTATCTTCGTCCGCGATTACGCGCCACCGATTGAGCGGACACATCATAGTCTACCGCTTGAAGCTCCACTCACTTGTCGGATCTCTTTCGTCACTGGTACTTGCGCACGTCTGTATGAGTCTGGTCTCTGCGCTGCTGATTGCGGGTTCCGGCTGCGGGGGCAGCGAAGCGAGATTACAAATATCACCCTTTGTTCCCTCCACACTACAGTGGACCTGCGTTCTTTACTCTCGTTTAAGAGGCTTGCGGCCTCTTCAGTGCATGGCAACACGGTAAACAATAGGACAGACCGATACCGGTTGAAAATTGCCAGTAGAGGCGCCTCTTCACGAGAGAAACAACAGAACATCTGCAGCGGCGAGACAGCGATATTTTTGACGTAAAGAAAAAAATAGGTGCTTTGCCTGGTCATGTCGGATATTTCACTGCTCCGAGGCTGATGTTCGTGGTCAGGAATATCGCTCGTCGCGTCTGTAAGCATGGCCACGGTGGTCTAGTGGTCATGGTGCTCGACTTCTGACCAGATTGAATCCCGGCCGCAGCGGCCGCATATTCGTACAGTTGAAATTACTTGACGACCGTGTGCTTAGATTTAATTGGACGTTAAAGAACCACGGGTGGTCGAAATTTCCGGAGCCCTCCGATACGGCGTCCCTCATAATCACATCGTGGTTTTGGGACGTTAAACACCAAAAACTATGTAGAGTAAAATACCATTTGAACGAACGTCAATTAAACGAACTATTCAGTTGTGCGATTTTTTTAATTCCCCCGCTGAAGCGCCATTTGACCCAATGCTAACGATATCAGTTTAACGAACCTAGTGCAGAGCGAATTTCAGTTCTACGAACATATTGTCACGTGGTCGTGACGTCGACGAACACAGCAGTCGGCGTTTGTAGGATGAAACTGTTTATTTGGCCGAACTTGTGGCCGGAAAATGAGAACTAGAACTACAGCAATGCACGCTGTACAATGATAGTGGCGAACAGGGCGTCGTCCGTCGATCAGCTGACAAGCGATCAAGCGCGTCGGCTTTTATACAGGCGCTATCGAACTTTCCAGCAATATCGCTGGTGGCGGCGTTATCTCTAGACAAAACTGGAACATTCGCGTGCGGGGCGCAATCTTAACAAACCGATCTACTACAATCGCGACGCTTCTAGAACACTACTTCGCGGACAGCGTCGAGCGTTGATAACCGTCCCTGCCGGTCAAACCCGAATACATCAAAACAAGACAAGAAGTGGGCGTGGCATTGCCCCCCTCTGAAAAAGCATCGTCCCGATGCTTATGAAAGAACATAGAAGAGAAAAAAAAACAAAACAAGTGCATACACAAATAAATTACAATAACGAAGGAAAAAATAGAGTCCCCAGGCTCGCTAACGCGCAAAAAACGGCTTAAGGCGCACGACATGGACGACTTCAGGTCGCGCACGGCGCCGCTGAGAGTTCGTAATGCCGTCAGGGGCAACCTCATAGTCGAGTGCGCCGAGGCGTCGAAGTACCCTGTACGGTCCGAAGTATCGTCGAAGAAGCTTCTCACTAAGTCCTCGTCGGCGTATTGGCGTCCATACCCATACACGGTCACCGGGTTGGTATTCCATGTGGCGTCGTCGAAGGTTGTAGCGGCGGCTGTCAGTCGTCTGCTGGTTCTTTATCCGTAGGCGGGCGAGCTGTCGTGCTTCTTCGGCGCGCTGTAGGTAGGTGGTCACGTCGATGTTTTCCTCGTCGGTCACGTTTGGTAGCATGGCGTCGAGCGTCGTTGCCGGGCTCCGTCCGTAGACCAACTTGTATGGCGTCATCTGCGTCGTTTCCTGTACGGCCGTGTTGTACGCGAAGGTCACGTACGGAAGGATGGCGTCCCACGTCTTGTGTTCGACGTCGACATACATGGCCAGCATGTCGGCGATGGTCTTATTTAGACGCTCGGTGAGGCCGTTGGTCTGTGGGTGGTACGCGGTGGTGCGGCGATGGCTTGTGTGGCTGTATTCCAAGATCGCCTGAGTTAGGTCAGCCGTGAACGCCGTACCTCTGTCGGTGATGAGAACCTCTGGGGCGCCGTGTCGAAGGACGATGCTCTCAGCGAAGAACTTGGCTACCTCAGCGGCACTGCCTTTGGGCAGGGCTTTTGTTTCGGCGTAGCGGGTGAGGTAGTCGGTAGCCACGACGATCCATTTATTTCCGCAAGTCGACGTTGGGAACGGCCCCAGGAGGTCCATCCCGATCTGCTGGAATGGTCGCCGAGGAGGCTCGATCGGCTGAAGGAAGCCTGCTGGTCTTGTGGGCGGTGTCTTCCGTCGCTGACAGTCTCGGCATGTCCTTACGTAGCGAGTGACGTCGGCGGCAAGGCGCGGCCAGTAGTACTTTTCGTGTACTCGTGCGAGCGTTCGGGAAAGACCGAGGTGTCCGGCCGTCGGGTCGTCGTGCAGGGCATGCAAAATTTCTGGTCGCAGTCCCGAAGGTACAACGATAAGGTAGCTGGCTCGGGCCGGAGAGAAGTTCTTCTTTACGAGGACGTTGTTTTTCAAAGAAAATGATGCCAATCCTCGTCTGAATACTTTTGGGACAACGATGGTCCTGCCCTCCAGGTATTCCACTAGACCCTTCAGTTCAGGGTCGGCTCGCTGTCGTTCGGCGAAGTCTTCGGTACTTATGGCTCCCAAGAAGCTGTCATCATCCTGGTCGTCGGGCGTTGGTGGGTCGACGGGGGCACGAGACAAGCAGTCGGCGTCGGAGTGTTTCCTTCCGGACTTGTACACGACAGTAATGTCAAATTCTTGAAGTCTCAGGCTCCACCGTGCGAGGCGACCTGAAGGGTCCTTCAAGTTAGCTAGCCAACACAAGGCGTGATGGTCGCTCACAACTTTGAAGGGCCTGCCGTAGAGATAGGGGCGAAACTTTGACGTAGCCCAGATGATGGCGAGGCACTCCTTTTCTGTTGTGGAATAGTTGACCTCTGCTTTAGACAGCGACCGGCTAGCATAACTGATAACCCTTTCCAGTCCGCCCACCCGCTGCACAAGGACGGCGCCGAGTCCTATGCTGCTTGCATCGGTGTGAATCTCCGTATCGGCGTATTCGTCAAAATGCGCAAGTATCGGAGGTGTCTGCAGGCGTCGTTTCAGTTCATGAAATGCTTCGACTTGCGCTGTTTGCCACCTGAATTCGACGTCGGTCTTCGTGAGCTGCGTTAGTGGCTCGGCGATCCGTGAAAAGTCTTTGACAAAGCGTCTGTAATAGGCGCACAAGCCGAGAAATCGGCGCACGGCCTTCTTGTCGGTGGGTGGCGGGAAAGCGGCGATGGCAGCTGTTTTCTGCGGGTCTGGGAGCACTCCAGTCTTGCTGATCACGTGACCCAGAAACAAGAGCTCCTCGTACGCGAAGCGGCACTTTTCTGGCTTCAGGGTGAGCCCGGAGTTCTTGATTGCTTGAAGTACGGATTGAAGTCGCTGGAGGTGTTCGTCGAAGTTCGAGGAATATACAACGACGTCGTCCAAGTAAACAAGGCAAGTCTGCCACTTCAAGCCAGCTAATACAGTATCCATGACTCGTTGGAAAGTCGCAGGTGCCGAGCAAAGACCGAAGGGCATGACCTTGAACTCGAACAGGCCGTCCGGCGTTATAAAGGCGGTCTTTTCGCGGTCTCTCTCGTCGACTTCAATTTGCCAGTAGCCGGTCTTGAGGTCCATCGACGAAAAGTATTTCGCGTTGTGGAGTCGATCCAGGGTGTCGTCTGTCCGTGGGAGAGGGTATAGTCCTTCTTTGTGATTTTGTTCAGGCGACGATAATCGACGCAGAAACGTAGGGTCCCATCCTTCTTCTTCACTAACACCACGGGAGACGCCCACGGGCTGTTGGACGGCTGGATGATGTCGTCGCGTAGCATTTCATCGACTTGTTTCTTAACGGCCTCCCGTTCCCGCGTCGAAACCCGGTAGGGACTCTGACGGAGTGGTCGAGCATTTTCTTCTGTTATGATGCGGTGCTTAGCAAGGGGCGTTTGTCGGACCCGCGACGACGACGAGAAACAGTCCCTGTATTCCTGCAGAAGGCATCGAAGCTGTTGCTGTTGGCGAGCGGGAAGACTTGGGTTTACGTCGAAGGGTGGCTCAGGGATCGTCGTCGTAGCTTCGTCAGAATCTGAAAAGGCAAACACATCGCTGACGGCCAAGATTTCTTCGATGTATGCAATCGTCGTGCCCCTGCTCAGGTGTCTGTATTCCTGGCTGAAATTCGTTAGCATCACGCTTCCTTTCCCTTCATACAGCCGAGCAATGCCTCTTGCGACGCAAATGTCAAGGTCTAGCAGCAAACCCTGATCGCTCTCGATGACACCTTCGATGCATTCAGCCGTTTCGGTGCCGACGGGAATTATGATGCTGGATCTAGGAGGAATGGTGACTTGATCCTCTAGCACGTTCAGGGCATGTTGACATGGGTTCGTATCCGGTGGTGTCGCTTTCTCCGACGATAGGGTTATCGACTTGGTTCTTAAGTCGATGACGGCGCCGTGGTCACTTAGGAAGTCCATTCCAAGTATCACATCCCTGGAGCAGTTTTGTAGGATTACAAAGCTCGCAGGATAAGTCCGGTTGTTGATAGTGACTCTCGCCGTGCAGACACCAATCGGCGTTATTAGATGGCCTCCAGCGGTACGGATCTCGGGGCCTTCCCAAGCAGTCCTAACTTTCTTCAACTTTGCTGCGAACGGCCCACTTATGACGGAATAGTCGGCTCCAGTATCGACGAGAGCGGTGACGTTGTGGCCGTCGATCAGAACGTCGAGGTCGCTAGTCCGCCGTCTTGCGTTGCGGTTACGTCGCGGCGTCGGGTCACGGCAACGTCGGTTTGCACCGCTGCTTCCACGTTGCGTCGTCAGGTCTGCTTCCGGTCGCAAAGTTTCGTCTTCGGGACGTCGACGTCGTTCGGCGTGCGGCGGGGACTCGGAACTTCGTCGCGGTGTCGTCGTCGACGGCGGAGGATCTTCAGCATTTCGTCGTTCAGCAACCGCACCTCCATCGGTTGCTGCCCTTAGTTTTCCGTATACGGGCTAGGCGACCGGCCCCGGTTTGGGCAAGTGTACTGCCGGCGGTGCGGTGACATGTAGCGGCCGGGCGACGGTGAGCGGGAAGGTCGTCGTTCTTGCCACTGTGTGCCTGTGAGGTAGTCGTCGATGTCGCGAGGCCGTTCGCCTGGCTGCGGGCGCGGCGCGTTGACGGGGAATCCGCGTAGCCCCATCTGACGGTACTGGCAGCGGCGGTACGTGTGGCCGGCCTCCCCGCAGTGGTAGCAGAGCGGGCGGTTGTCAGGGGCACGCCAGACATCGGTCTTCCTCGGGGTGTAGCGCTGGCCGACAGGTGGGCGGTAGGGCGTCGGTGGCGGCGGCGGCGTCTGGCCGACAGGTGGACGGTAGGGCGTCGCTGGCGGCGTCTGGCGACGGTACTGCGGCGGTGTGTCGTCTTGGCGTGGGCGTGGAGGAGGAGCATGACGGCGGGCTGCAGCAGCATAGCTCATAGCTTCCGGCTGCGGCTCTGCTAGCTGAGGCGCACCGAGTGAATACTGGATCTCCTGGCGCACGACGTCGGCGATGGAATCCGCTTGAGGTTGCGACGAAGGTAGAATTTTTCGCAGCTCCTCTTGCACGATTGCTCGAATCGTCTCACGCAGGTCGGCGGATCCTAGTGCTTGAACGTCGGCGTAGCTTGTGGTCGAGAAGCTGCGGTTGTATTGCCGTGTTCGCATCTCAAGCGTTTTCTCGATTGTGTTTGCTTCGGAGACAAATTCTTCGACGGTATTCGGCGGATTCCTCATAAGTCCAGCGAAGAGCTGTTCTTTTACTCCTCGCATGAGGAAGCGGACTTTCTTGTCCTCGGGCATGGCAGGGTCAGCGTGGCGAAATAGCCGGGTCATTTCCTCTGCAAAGATGGCCACGCTTTCATTTGGAAGTTGGACCCGTGTCTCCAGCAAGGCTGCGGCCCTTTCCTTTCGGACGACGCTTGTGAACGTCTCCAGGAAAGCGCTGCGAAAGGCGTCCCAGGTTCGAAGAGTGGACTCCCGATTCTCGAACCAGGTCCTTGCTGCATCTTCCAGGTAAAAGTAGACGTGGCGCAGCTTGTCCTCGGAGTCACAGTTGTTGAACGCTGAGACCCTTTCGAAGGTCTCGAGCCAGGTTTCCGGGTCTTCGAATGACGACCCGCGGAAAGTTGGTGGCTCCTTGGGCTGCCGGAGAAGTATCGGCGCAGGCTGCACGGAGTCGGTCATCGTCGCTGCGGTCGGTGTTGGGACCTGGGGCTGCCTGGTGTTTTCGGGAAGGAGCCCGTACTCTGGCTGCAGTCCCTTCTGCCTGCGGCTTGTTCGACGATCCGGGTTTTCTTTGCCGTCGTCCTCCTCGCGGCTTGGGCTTGGGTCAGCGCTTCGCGGGGGTGTCCGGATCATGGGAGAAGCAGCACCTCCACCAGATGTCACGTGGTCGTGACGTCGACGAACACAGCAGTCGGCGTTTGTAGGATGAAACTGTTTATTTGGCCGAACTTGTGGCCGGAAAATGAGAACTAGAACTACAGCAATGCACGCTGTACAATGATAGTGGCGAACAGGGCGTCGTCCGTCGATCAGCTGACAAGCGATCAAGCGCGTCGGCTTTTATACAGGCGCTATCGAACTTTCCAGCAATATCGCTAGTGGCGGCGTTATCTCTAGACAAAACTGGAACATTCCCGTGCGGGGCGCAATCTTAACAAACCGATCTACTACAATCGCGACGCTTCTAGAACACTACTTCGTGGACAGCGTCGAGCGTTGATAACCGTCCCTGCCGGTCAAACCCGAATACATCAAAACAAGACAAGTGGGCGTGGCAATATTTTGTGACACTATCCAATGCCTCTCAAGTCACATTGATCAGAGATTGTCTGAGAGAGTGGGTACAGACAGTGCTTTGCGTTTTGAGGAATATGTCGCCTGTGACTCTCTCGCGTTGAGACATTCGCTAGTATGTCTACGCAAGAGATTTTAGCGAGCGTCCTACCTCAGTAAGAAGAGAGGGAAGAGGAAGAAGTAACCCTTGCAGAGGAAGCACCAAGAATTTCAGCTAAAGAAGCACTGACGCGCTTGGCAAAAGTGAAGTCCTTCGCTGTCCGCGTATCCGAACGCTATTTCTCTTTTGTAATGGAAGTGCCGAATTCAATTTTCGTATATAGAAATACGCCTTCGCCGCCATGTTTTGACACGGCATACTCGAACGCGAGCGACTGACGTTGATTATTTTGCTAAAATCGAGGGAACAAGAAACTAGCGAAAATGTAACCATGTAGCGACGACGTTTTTCTGCTTCCACCGGCCAAAAAAAAGTTGTAGAAAAGCACAGGCACCCTGGTTGTAGAAAAGCACAGGCGCCTTTCACATGTTTGTTCACTTGAAACGTTCACAGAAGTGCGGGAACAGTTCTGGACAATTAAAGGCAGACATGTAGTAAAAAGGCTACCGGTACACATTCGCGACTTCCGACTACTTCAACTGCATAGCCACAGCTTAAGTAGCGACTCCTTTACACCACGACAGAGTAATACTAGCGCTTTTCAGGTGACAGGCATATGCATTGCCTGTCCATTCGAAACCAAAGATCAAGGCAGACATGAAGTCTTACATTCTCATTTCGCCTATGCTGTCGCAAGAGCAATGCTCCGTAAAATAGCAACGAATATGTCGACCGCCAGCTTCCTCAAGGCCTTTAGAAGATTCGCGGCAAGAAGATGAGTGTGTCGAGAGTTTTCTCAGAGAACACAAGAACATTTGAACTTGTGTCACGGAATCTACGGAAATCGCGGGAGACCATGAGTAGGAAAGCACGGAAGCTATTTTGCTTGCCATCGGATAGAGCGGAACTTCATTGCCGACATATCTGCGCGGTTGGGGGGCTTTTAAAAGGAATTGCTACGATGTGTGAAGTCGTCCCTCAAGAAAGTGTTGAGAAACAGTTACTAGAGTTTTGAAGAGCTTACAATGGCCTTCACTGAAATTGATACAGCGATCAATTCCAGCCCTCTGACTCCCGCTGATACACGAAGAGGTTTGCTGAAGGGGTACCTATAACTCCGTCCCGTTTTCTATTGGGCAAACAAGTGACCTCACTGATCATCACATCGAGTTCCGCAAAAGTGCCTCCCTGCCCAGCATTAATTACAGGAGGTGGGGCCGCCGTGAAATGATGACCGATCATTTTTGGCGAAGGTGGCAGACGGAATACTTGAAGAACTTGAGCAGCAATCTCTCCTACTCTCTAGAAAGGGACTTGTGTGAGGAAGGCTGTGTGCGGCGGGTTAGCTTGTAATGTCTTTTACGTCCTTGTACGACGAGACTAGGGCGTGAATGTTTTCAGACACGGCTTCAAAGGCGTCGGCTCGGCGGCCCAAACCTCCAACCGCGAGGTTGATGGTCTTGTTGAAAGAAATGGTGTGGTGAGCTGGTGGCCAGATTCTCTTGACTGGTGTCCTTGCCGGCTTTTGGCCCATGATTATGCGTCTGATTGTATTAATTCTGCTGTAAGCGAATCTGTCATACGCCTGTTGAGATTTGGTAATAACTTCGACATTGGTAAAGAGATGTGGTCCAATTACTTTCTCTTTAACTCGAAGTATGATGTCTTGCGTCCAGGGCCATAGGCTGAAGCCCATGATTATGTTTAGAAGTTTGCCCAAGTCCTTTAGAAATCGCTGTAGCTGTTGGGGACAATATCCCCGAGTAGCTTCCCCATGCACAAAGTGAAGCAGGTGGGACGTAGGTTCTCTAGGCATCGCTGCTTGCCTTGCTTTTGAATGACACGGACCTCCGTCATTTTCAAATCTTTTGAAAAGCTTTCTTCCCTCAACACTTTCTTCAAATAAACGGTGCGCTCTAGAGGCTAGGAGTTCTCAAGATTGACAATAGAGTTATTGGTTATCTGGTCCATTCATGGGGCTGTGCTGTGTCTCACGCCCATAAGAGCCACTCTTTATTGATGTAGATGAACGTCCTCGTCAGTAAGCTCATTTTCGCTGTCGGTGTTGGCTGGCAGCGGCTCGGATGCTATGCATGGAAGCACCGGGCCATTTGGGGGTCAAAGAGAGATCCGTCTCGCAAGGTGACAATTGGTAGATTTATCAAGAGATGTAGTAAAATTCACATTTAGCGCGTTCACCGGGTTGATTAGGCATTGCAGCAACTGCCACATATTCGAGGTATTCAGCATCACCTTCAAGCTCCCAGCGAGGTATAGCCAATTTTCTCTGCGTAGCGTGGCGGCGCGTTTCTCAGCCTCTGCTGTGAGTTGAGAATCGTTGCCTTTTCCAACTCTTGAGCGGGCTGTGTCGAGTTTCCCACATATGGGAAAAACAACTGCGACTCTCTTCACCAGGTATTGCCGTCAGAGCTGTTCCCGATATCAAAACGTGTGTTGGATACATGTGATGTCGTCACCGAGATGGCACAGTTATTGTCCTTGATATACACCGCATTCAAGAGCTATAAATCCGTCAGAAACACAAATACATCACCGGAACAATAGCGCACTTTAGCGAATAGGGTACCCCTGAATCAGTTGGTATAAATCGCCCTAATACGCTTCTGTATATCACCGGAACAACAGTCAACTCTACAGGATGGCCGGCTTCTGAAGTCGACATCGCTGGCGTTGTGACGGGAGGTGACTAGCGCTTTCAGCGTAGCCACCGGTGACACTGCGGCCCTTGTTGATCCAGGCCGTTTACGTGGGGGTCACGCTTACCGCCATCCTCGACTGGAGGAGCCGAAGCGAGGCGGTAAGAACGTCTGTCCCGCGACCAACTGTGCAGGGCGTGGTCGATACGCGACCGTCACGTCCTGGGCTTGGCACGCGGAACTTACTCATCGAACGATTGAGCACGGGGAGGAATTGGTAGTGTCCTCTTCGTGCGGTCCGTAGGGGCCACCATGCGTATCGGCAGAGAGAGGAAGCTACCACTTCCGCTCTGTCGTCCACGCACAAGGTGGTAACGTTGTGAGCACCACTGAGGGCAGGAGTTAACGCTCCTCCCGCCACTCTGCACAGGGTGGCCTGCTCCGTAGGTGTTCACAGCCTCGACCTCTAGCGTCGGTCGCTCGCGGTACCTGTAGCGTGTGGATAGGGCACGAGTCCTCCTGATCCTTGGTACGACGTACCAAGGGAGAGCCCGGGTTGACTCAACCGGTGTCACTTTGTAAAAATATTTTTATATCTTTTACACAGCTGTTGTTTTCTCGCGACAACCTCACTACCGAACAATGACATAAGTGAGGTAGATTTAGGGAAAGGTTTGGTGAAGCAAAGAGTGACTGGAAGATATACTAGAAAGTGATACGAAGGATGCTAGACTTTACACATTTAGTGCCAATGATGCATGGTTATAGGCTGCGCCTTACAATATTTGCGCACGCGTGCCATAGCAGCGACTTCTTCTGCTTAGTTAAATGTTTCGCTAGACGTGGCAGAAAGAAAGAAGGGGAATGAATCTAGGGCTTGTTTTCTTTTCTTAGACACAGCCGAATGAAGCCAACGGACAATGAAGCCAAGGCATGCATGGGAGATATTATTTGGTTTCTACTGTATTTCTCTAACCTGTAACCTTCACCTGTAACCTGTAAATCTAACCTGTAACCTTCAGATAACATGTACAATGCTCTAGAGATGACAGCTACGGCGGCGGTCGGGTTCCCGTCCACTTCATTGGGTATTTCTGAGCGTGTTTACGTTTTGCCGGTGAATTTGGTCGAATTTCATTTCTGCGCAATAATTACCAAAGGACGCATATTTGAAATCTCCAAGCGGCAATGAGCTCTTCGCAGGAACCGCTTCACTTTTTCTATGTGACTTACCAAACTGTATGCGCTAATTAAAAGCTAATTAATCTAATTTTATTTCCTACCGCAAATCATGTCTGTAGTAATCTGAAGATGTCGGCCGCTATAGAAAAAGTAATTATTAAGGTAACGAGAAAATATCCATTTCCCTCATATTTAAGCATTTCCCAGCACATTTCTTGAAGCATCCTGTTTACTCCAATAGTATCGCATTTTTGTTGCTTCAATGTGCCTGCACTGTACCAAACCACATTAGTAGTTTATTAGTGGATTTTTTTGTCCACAAATGGCGTAAAGTAGGCCTGTCGTTTCTGCTAGAACACCCTTTATTCATTTCAAGGTTATTTTCCGTGAAATATACACACTAAAGAGATTTCTACAAGCCACTGAGGTAACATTTGGTTATGTATTTTTAAATAATATCATGCATTTAACATATATCACGATACCTAGAAGCAGGTATCGTGATAGCAAAGATATCTGCAAAGAGAACGCAGGGACCGTATTCTGAGACGATAACTCTCAGCGACAGCGTCATTATGCGTGACGTTGAATCTCGCGTGTCCATTGACTGAGGGGCTACTTGTCCGTCTTTCTCCGAACAACCAGTCAGCACTCGCACTCGAAGTTATATTTTGGTGACACGAATTTCCAAAAGCGATCATCTCAGAATGCGGCTCCTGGTGCAGGTCCCGTGTTATCATCTCTACCACAGACTTCTTCCGTTTGACAAGCTGAATTGAGGAATAATTCTGAACTGCAATCATTGGCAATTTTGTTATCTTTACGTAAAAACCCGCCATCTTTGTTATTTTGAATACATCCCAAGATATGGTCTGTCCGTCCGTCTGTTCTTTCATCATCATCTACGCCCACTACAGGGTAAAGGGATTTCTTTGTTTCACAAATTAACCTGGCCTTTCTGCGTCCAGGTCATTCCCGTAAACTTCTTAATCTCATCCGCCCGCCTAACTTAACGTCCCCCCGTCTGTTACTCCTAATGATTTGCGGCTGTCTTGGCTTCCCGCGACATGCCTTTCCCATGTCTATTTCATCTTGATGTTTATTAAGGTGCTCTTAAAACGCGTCTGTTTCCTGCCGCACTCTGCTCTCTTCTTGTCCCCTTAACGGTACACCTATCATTTTCCTTTCCATGCCTCGCTGCGTCGTCCTTAATTTAGGTTGAACCCTTCTCGTAAGCCTCGAGGTTTCTGCCCCAAAGGCTAGTACTGGTAAGATGCAGCTGTTATATACTTTTCTCTATAGGAATACCGATAAACTATCATTCATGACTTGAGAATAGCTGCCAAATGCACTCCACCCCGCTTAGGGCAAACGCCTCTGTTACTGTTCCCGGAAAAGGGAGTATATAGACGAAATGAAGGTAGAACAAATAAAGAGGAAAAAAATATAAAATAAACATAGGCCGTAGACATCAACAAATATTGAGCGCCAATACGGAAAAATGCCTATAATCAAGAAACTAAATAATGTTTGTGCAGGAGAGCTAGCAGTGCTCGATAGGATATTCGCCGTCAAGCAGCATACCCTTTTAGCAACAGGCAATCGTATAGCTCAGGTCCCAGTTTAAACCCGGGTTACAGATGCATGTAAGGCGTGCACTGAGAGATCGGAGTGTGCCTGCCACGTAGGTCGCCGCCAAAACGATAAAACGGGCGCTTACATTTCAGCGAGATGCAAGACTCGGAGAGTGAGTTGATGCTCATCGCCGATGGCTGCACATTCAGTTGTTACAACATTAACGCCCTTGCTTGCCACCGTGCTTCGTTTGCATGTTTCTCATTGTAAGCAGCTATTTCTTTTACGTCACAAAGTTCGCAGTTTGTTACTCCGGAACTGTGGCCTCCTGCGAGGCTACCGTCCTTCTAATAACATACACACACGACATTTCTCGCTCCACCCATCCGCTCCCCGAACCCCGCACGAGGTTTCCCACCTACACATCCTTCCTACCTACACGTCGAAGGTGACTTGGAATTAGAGAAAGCGCTTTCTATAGTAACTCGTTCAAGCGACGCTGATAATGGACGTCTCTGTGCAAATACGTTTAACGCGAAAGGTTTAGCTTTGGCTATCAGGCTGGCGCCATCCGTGAAATGAAGTCATCTCCATATTCGTCTTGCGTGTAATTTACCGACCCTTTAACGACAAAATCTTTCCACCGCACTGCGTAAACTTCTACCTTCTGCATAATTTCTGTATATGATCCATCAGCGGCCAATTATGCTCTTGCAACGTACGACCAGTTTTCTGAGTTTTCTGCTTTAAGCGTTGCATTTACACGTGGCCATTCGCTTTAATCTGATACACGTCAGCCGTATTGCGCTTGCATTATTCCACAATTTTTTCGTGCGGTTTATTCATAAACATGTTCCTTTTTTTTTTGTAGCTCACTAGCGCTTCCTTAAAGCCTCAAAACCATTTCGTCAGCGGGTCAAGTGTTTCCCGTTCTCAATTAGATTATTCATCCCTTTATTGAAAACTTATTCACTGTTCTCCTTGCTGGTGATGTATGTTGGGTGATCGTTTTTGGGCAGCTTTGTCATCTCGACTGCGAAACTTACTTTAGTGCATTGTAAGTGAATTGACTGGGAGTGACCACTGTCGATCGCCTCCACGGACAACATAATCCCGATCTCATTGCACTCCGACCCTTATTTACGCCATAAATCGCAACACAGCTACGAGATGAACGAGAACTTAGGGAAAATGCAACAGTGCTGTAGACTGTGGACGCTAAATTGCCGACAAGAAAAAACAAAGGCAGATTTCAGAGTGACGCAACTTTGTAAATCTATGATGTGAATTTCTGTGAAGCGGAACTCGGAGCAAAGAGACCCGGACTTCCGGCAGCGGCGCAAGTTTCTTACCGGAAAACAGCTGTTTCCTGTTACTGCGGAACTTCATTGCCGCCCTCTCGCGCATTTCTAAGCGCTTCCTCAAGATTGACAGATAAACACCTTGTGTGCACCGATGCTGCCGGCGGCATCGAACGCGCGACAACTTCAAGGTAACGCTGTCATATCAACATTGCCCGTCATACGGCTGAGAACCGTGAACATAAAATAGTATTTTGGAACAGCGCTACAAAAACACACACAAGATAAGACAAAAAGACGAGCTCTGACCTTGAGTCCTCTCTTGTATGTGTTCCAGTAGGCTGCGTTTCTCTCACGCTGTCCTCAAGAGAGAACACAGGGACAGAGGTCATCCTTTTGTCCTCCTTCTGCCCTATCTTGTTGGTGCTCTTACAGCTCTATTCAAAAATGATAAGTCCGTACCAACGAGCTCTCACACATACCTTTTTATGTAAAACATTAAATTGTGAGGTTCTGCCTGGCAAAACCACGGTATGATAATAATATTAATGAGACTAATATAGAGAATATAGACTAATATAGAGAATAAAGAGGAAGGAGGAGGAAATAATTTTATTCCGAGTCCTGCGAGTTGGTGGGGCGGGCCGAATAGAGGAAGATGAAAATAAATTTAAGTAAAAGGTTGTCTTTGAATTTCGCCCGCATTGTAATGTTGCAGCCGCTGCCGAAAATATAACCCGCGTCCTCGAGCTCGCCATTCTCCAAATGCGCACATGTATACTCCAATTTCCCGCAGTGTCGTACTTTAAGGGCCCCTAAACTCGGCTGTGACCGGCGCACACTCACGAGCCGCATTTCCGTACGCGGCCTGCGCCACGTTTTTCGCGCGCGACATCTCCACCCAAATCTGCTACTCATGACAAGTTTCGCTTGAAAAACCAGATAAAAACCAGGGTTGCAGCCGGTATCGAAGCCAGGTATTCTGCTTGTGGAAGTCAGGTATCCTAACACAGAGCGACACCAGTGCTAGAAACTGGTTTGGAAAATGCGCTACACCCAGGGTGTCTGAACGAAATGTTTCTCGTTTCGGCTTTAGTTTCCTTCCACCGCACAAAGTTCCGCCACGTTTCTGCTCCAGAACGAAAACAAAATGTGCCGTAACGGTTCGTAACGGTTTTTATTTGCATGCAGAAATTTTAAGTTAAAGTAACGACAAAAACACAGGGGTAAAACACGTTCTTTACACGTTTTTAAGAGGAGCGCGAGTAAGTGCACCACGATTTCCTACCAACTAGCGCAAACCAGTACCCTTGGAGTTATAGTACTTTTTTTTTCTCAAAACTGAATTAGGAGTTTTCGGAGCACGCTCAATGATTTATGCCAAGGAAGCGAGCATGATCTCAGAAGCAGCCTGCCATCGAGTTTACTCTTTGATATGCGAGACCGCTGTTCTGATAAAACAACCTTCAGCTTCGACAATGCCTTCTTCACGCTGGCCTGTGTGACTGCCACACCGCGGTCCACTTGCGTTAATACATTCAGCTCCGGTTGCCACTCTTGTCGTCTTTCGCAAAATTTCAACACTTCCTTACTTTGGAATTCCTGTCTGTGATACGCACTAGTATTGTACCCTGAGATACGCATTGTTGCTTGCGTTGCATCACCTCGGTTGTTCCGGATCGCCAAGTTTTCCCATGAACCGAAATACGATAAAAAATATTTCGGTTTCACTCCGGAACGAAATAATAGATAACGTTTGGTTACGTTTTTGTTAAGGTCAAAAATATCGCTTTTTTTCGTTTGCGGTTTTCGTTCCGTCCCGTTCCGGCACATTGCCTATACCAGTAGTTCTCAAATGGGTGTCCGTGGACCCCAGGGGGCCTGCGAATTCATTTCTGGGGGTTCGCGATCTCCATTCTCAAAAAAAAAAAAACGCGTTTTTTTTTGGAGACACAGCTATGTCCCGCGACAGGAGCCCCTTCTGATTTTTAATTTGCTTCGCCGCATAACATTTAGCATTGCAGCAGAGCTGACTTATGCTTCCCCTTCTCACATGGCTGTAAATCGTTTGTTGCAGCTTTCTACAACATATGCATGCGAGCATACTTTTCCTAGGCTTGCATATTTGAATAGGAAAAATAGTTGGAAAGAGGCTGAATGTGGCTGCAGACCGCACAATCTACTGACAAGCGGGTGAGACCGAATTGCCGCGGCATATTAGTTTGACCATTCCTTGCCAGTAAGAAATAAAAGGCACCTTTTTTCACGGTGCACGTTGTGTTAATTTATGACCCCCCCTCGCCCCCCACACCCCCACACCTTTTCTCGCAGTGCAAGGGGTCCCTGATCAGTCCCGCCAGTCCACAGAAGGTCCCCGAAATATCCGTGGCTGAGAACCACTGCCCTATACGTTCGTCATGCCGCGTTAACAGATGTAGTATTGCGTGGCAGAAGCGCAGAATTGCACCAGGCGTCACACCAAGTGAAGCGCGTAACGAGTTAGCGGTTGAAAGCTACGAAGCCGTTGCAAAAGGCCGAGCAGTAATTCACCATCATCATCATCGCCACAGCATCGAATGGTGCGCAGCTACACACGTCGTCTCTCATGGCATCTTCATGAAATCGCATCGGTGCGCACCGGTGCACCGTTTCGTCCAATTATCGTAGCGCCTTGGTACCGCGGTGCGTCTGCGCTCTGTCGTTGTGCATCGTCGCCGTCAATCTCGCCGTCAATAAACGTCTTAACAATATATATATATATATATATATATATATATATATATATATATATATATATTGTAAAGGCGTTTATTGACGGCGGGATCGATGGCGACGATGCGCAGCGACGACAGTAACGACAGAGCGCAGACTCGCGGACTCTCACGAGCAAGCGCACGAGGGGCGTGCTCTCCGACAAGAGGCGAAGAGGGCGGCCCACTGGAAGGCGCTCAAGAGGCGGCCCATTACAGCGTTCTAATGCTTCTGTACAATTACCCCGGGTACGAAAAGGGAGCCGCCTGGCGACCTAACAGCTGGTCACTATGAGCGGGTCATGGTAGGGCTTGAGGCGCTCCACGTTGACAATGTCGCGCCCTGGACGGCGCATGTCGGAAGATGGTTCAATAGGCTCAATCAAGTAGTTGACCGGGGATGTGCGTTCGACGACACGGTAGGGGCCTTCGTATTTTGGTAGTAGTTTGGAAGAGAGGCCAGTTGCAGTGGTAGGAACCGAGAGCCATACGAGCGCTCCAGGGAGGAACGTGGGTGCAGAAGTGTTGGCGGCAGTGCGAATGCTCTTCTGCCGCTCTTGGTCCTGCGTAGTAAAGGTCCTGGCTAGCTCGCGACACTCCTCAGCAAGTCTGGCTGTGGCAGAAATAGGCGCACACTCCGATCGATCCGGCGTGTATGGAAGGATGGTGTCGATTGTGTGCGACGGGTGCCTGCCGTACAATAAGAAAAAGGGTGAGAAACCAGTGGTGCTTTGAGGGGCGGTATTGTAGGCGTAGGTGACGAAAGGCAGAATCGAATCCCAATTTGTGTGATCGGCGGCGACGTACATCGATAGCATGTCGCCGAGCGTCCGGTTAAAGCGTTCGGTGAGGCCATTCGTCTGCGGGTGGTAAGCAGTAGTTTTGTGGTGAACGACGTTGCACTCTTTGAGAATGGCTTCGACGACTTCCGACAAGAAGACACGGCCTCGATCACTGAGCAGCTCCTGGGGCGGACCGTGACGCAGCATGAATCGGTGGAGCAGGAAGGAGGCCACATCGCGCGCTGTAGCCGCTGGGAGGGCGGCGGTTTCGGCGTATCGCGTTAGATGGTCAACAGCGACGATGGCCCAGCGGTTACCAGCCGAAGTCAGAGGAAGTGGTCCATACAAATCGATGCCCACGCGCCCAAACGGACGGTTAGGGCAAGGTAATGGTTGTAGACCTGCTGGCGACACGTGCGTTGCAGGTTTTCGGCGTTGGCAATCGAGGCAGGAGCGAACAAACTTCTGCACGTAGCGGTACATCCCTCGCCAGAAGTATCGTTGTCGAATGCGGTGGTAAGTTTTGGTTACCCCAGAGTGCGCGCATTGCGGGTCAGAGTGGAAGGCCTCGCATATTTCAGAACGCATACTGCGGGGTATTACTAGTAGCCACTGGCGGCCGTCGGCGTTGTAATTGCGTCGGTGCAGTAGGTCGTCACGAATGGCGAAATGGTGGGCTTGACGACGCAAAGCGCGAGTGGATGGTGTTGCCGACGGATCCGCCAGCAAGTCGATCAGCGAGGTGATCCATTTATCCTTGCGCTGTTCGGTAGAGATGGTGTGAACGTCGATTGAAGCAACAGCTATGCGAGATACTGAGCAGGGCGCATTGTCGTCAGGCAAGGGAGAGCGCGAGAGGGCGTCGGCGTCAGCATGCTGGCGTCCGTTGCGGTACAGCACGCGGATGTCGTAGTCTTGCAGGCGAAGGGCCCAGCGGGCGAGACGCCCTGAGGGATCCTTCAATGACGACAGCCAGCATAGTGCATGATGGTCGGTGACGACATCAAATGGGCGACCATACAAATAAGGTCGAAACTTTGTAAGGGCCCAGATGATCGCCAGGCACTCTTTTTCCGTGACTGTGTAATTGGTCTCGGCTCTGGTAAGCGTACGGCTTGCGTATGCCACGACATATTCGGGGAACCCTGGTTTGCGCTGCGCAAGGACAGCGCCGAGGCCTACACCACTGGCGTCCGTGTGTACCTCCGTTGGGGCCGTAGGATCGTAGTGGCGTAGTATGGGAGGCGACGTCAACAAACGACGGAGCTTTGCGAAAGCGTCGTCGCACTCTGACGACCACGAATGGAGGGGCCCGTTACTTCCGAGGAGCTTCGTCAGTGGCGATATGATAGTCGCGAAGTTTCGAATGAAGCGCCGAAAGTAGGAACACAGTCCTACGAAACTGCGCAGTTCTTTGACGGACGTAGGTTTGGGGAACTCGGTCACAGCCCGAAGCTTGGCTGGATCGGGAAGAATTCCGTCCTTCGACACGACGTAGCCGAGGATTGTCAGCTGTCGTGCTGCGAATCGGCACTTCTTTAGATTGAGTTGCAGACCGGCGTCGCTCAAACGCGTCAAAACATGCCGGAGGCGTTGAAGATGCGTGGAGAAGTCCGGAGCAAACACGACGACGTCGTCGAGGTAGCACAAGCACGTGTGCCATTTCAGGTTGCGCAGAACGGTATCCATCATGCGCTCAAAGGTGGCGGGCGCATTACACAGCCCAAACGGCATGACGTTAAATTCGTACAGGCCGTCGGGCGTGACAAAGGCGCTCTTCGGTCGAGCGTCATCAGCCATAGGTACTTGCCAGTACCCTGAGCGCAAATCGAGAGATGAAAAGAATTCGGCGCCTTGCAGGCTGTCAATCGCGTCGTCTATTCGCGGCAGTGGATACACGTCCTTACGAGTGATCTTGTTGAGTCGTCTGTAGTCCACACAGAACCGCACAGAACCATCCTTCTTCGCAACAAGAACGACAGGAGACGCCCAGGGGCTGTTAGAGGGTCGAATGACATCGCGTCGAAGCATGTCGTCGACTTGCTCGGTGATTACACGGCGTTCTGCGGGAGATACGCGATATGGACGTTGCCGCAGTGGCAGGTGGTCGCCAGTGTCGATGCCATGCGTAACGGCCGACGTGCGGCCGAGAGAAGTTTGAGCGACATCGAAAGACGGGCGAAATTCTTCCAACAAGTCCAGAAGCTGAGAACGCTGGACCTGCGTAAGGCTGTCAGCTATGGAGGAACCAAATACGTCAGCGGGTGATGACCCAGACGTCGAAACAGCACTGAGCGTACTGGAACTTCGGCCGTGCGAGTCATCGGGCTCGTCTATAACTTGTGCGTCTTCGAGGGGTTCCACGCTGCCGAGACATTCCCCTCCCACCAACGTAACACTGTACGAAGAGGGGTTTATTACAAAAATAGAGGTGCTGCCCTGAGTGATTTGAACGGTCGCGAAAGGCACCAGCAAGCCTTTCCTCGTGCAAACACGGTCATATGGCGACAGGAGTGCAACGGTGTCGGATAGACTGGCGCAGTAGACTGATACCGCCGTTGACGAGTTTGCAGGCACTTTGACGTCGTCTTTGACGAGTACCTTGCTCGCAGCCGATGGACTGTCTGCCGGCGTCAAATTAGAGAGTGGTGAGAGCTCTATTTCGGCGGGTGCGCAATGCGGGAGAGAAAATCCCATCCGAGGATGACGTCGTGAGAGCATGCGGGAATTATGATGAATTCGACGGCGTACAGAGCGTCCTGAATGATGACACGGGCTGTGCATACCGCCGTCGGTTGAATACATTGGGCGCTGGCTGTACGGAGGGAAAGACCGGAAAGTGGCGTCGTCACTTTTCGTAGCAGGCGGCTTAGTTTAGCGTCCATAACGGATACGGCGGCTCCAGTGTCGATAAGGGCAGATGCGCAAACCCCGTCCACAAAAACGTCTATCACGTTCGATGGGCTTCGCTGAGGGCTTTCGCAGTTCGATAGCGTCGCAGCCCTTGCCTCGTGGACTGCGACGGCTAGTTTTCCTGGTCGCGTGCGACCGGACGTGGGCGCATCGGCGACAGTGAGCGACGTCGGGGAGACGGAGAGCGCCGAGTAGATGGAGCTTGGCGTGACGTCGGTGACAGAGGCGTAGGTGGGGCGTAAAATGTGCGGTTTGACTGGCTGGTGGCGGGCGACACGACTTGAGGCGGCTGGACGCGATTGCAATAACGCGCCACGTGGCCGGCGTAACCGCATGCGAAACATATGGGGCGGTTGTCAGGTGTGCGCCATCGGTTTGCTGGAGCAAGGCCCGCCCATGGCGCAGGACGTGATTGACGGGGCAGCGACTGATATGACTGCATCGTGGGCTGCGGTCGTGGCCTCTGCATTACGTCGGCGTAGGTGGCCGGCACAGCCGCTTCGAAGGACTGATGCCTAGCGGCGGCTTCGGCGTAACTGTGTGGGGCTGCCGTCGGTATTACTGGGGACGTCCTTGCGACAACTTGGGCGTAACTCAGTGGTGCAGGAGCCGGACGGTGCTGGTGGTACTCAGGCATGACCTCCGCGATTTCCTGCTCAATCGCTCGACGGAGGGGAGGGAGAAGGGTGGTTGACGGCTGGTGAACGTACTGAGGTTGAGCAAAGTCCAGCAGTGAGAACTGGCGCGCGATTTCCTCGCGCACGAATGACTTCACCTCTGCGAGCAAGGCGGAGTGGTCGGATATGGTCGACAAGCCAGCGAGCTCGGCGTCGCGGGATGGAGAGCGACGGGTCATCGACCGCTGCCGGCGCAGCTCCTCGTAGCTCTGGCAGAGCGTGATGACCTCGGCCACTGTGCTGGGGTTTTTGGCGAGCAGCATCGTGAAGGCATCGTCGTCGATGCCTTTCATAATGTGCCTCATCTTGTCAGATTCTGACATGGTGGCCTCGGCTTTCTTACACAAATCGAGGACGTCTTCAATGTAGCTAGTAAAGGTTTCGCCGGCCTGCTGAGCTCGTTCTCGCAAACGCTGTTCGGCCTGCAGCTTACGAACGGCAGGGCGGCCAAACACGTCGACGATGGCGGTCTTGAAATCGGACCACGTCGGGAAATCGGATGCATGGTTGTTGTACCACATGCCTGCCACACCCGCGAGGTAGAAAACCAAGTTGCTCAGCTTGCCCGCTTCGTCCCATTTATTGGGGACACTCACCCGTTCGTAAATCGTGAGCCAGTCCTCCACGTCGGTGCCATCCGCGCCGGTGAAGACAGGAGGGTCGCGGATACGGGGGACACTGGGACAAGCGGTTGGAGTAGGAGGCGGCGTTTGCTGAGCGGCGTCTTGCGGCATGGTAGATGGCACGGTACGGGATCGAAGCTCCAGGGGCATCAGATGGAGACCGAAGTTGTGGGGACGGTACAGCACTCTCCACCACTTTGTAAAGGCGTTTATTGACGGCGGGATCGATGGCGACGATGCGCAGCGACGACAGTAACGACAGAGCGCAGACTCGCGGACTCTCACGAGCAAGCGCACGAGGGGCGTGCTCTCCGACAAGAGGCGAAGAGGGCGACCCACTAGAAGGCGCTCAAGAGGCGGCCCATTACAGCGTTCTAATGCTTCTGTACAATATCTATATATATATATATATATATATATATATATATATATATATTAGGACATGATTACTCGCGTAAATGGGTCACAGATGCTAACAATCATTTTTTATTATGCTATATACCAACTGGCCCAACCGTCCGCCTTATAGCGTATATATATCATTTTCATGATTATAAAGCTAGCTTTCCTGCGATGCACTTAGCCCAATTTATTTATAGCACTTATACTCGGCGACAACTTATCTTAACAGTGGATCGAAGGCTACGGAGGCGAGGCCTCCGCACATTCGTGTTGCTCCGCAAGTAGTACGGCTGCTTGCGGCTGATTTCGGTTTTGCTCGCTCGCATCGTTGACGCGTTTAGAAAATTATATACACGAAAAATGTGAACGGGAGAAACGTTTCGATTGTTCAGTGTACATTTTAGTGTCATATTACGAGTATAGTTTTCTTGCAGAACTAAACAGCATGTTTGTGGCCGCACACTGACGCACTACGTCATGGACGCCATGTTTGCTTTGGAAAACGGGCGTGCTGAAAAAGTGGTGCTGTCTAAGAAATGGAAGGAATAGGAAGGCATTCTTGCAAAGTGAAGAGTAACTGTATTTTAGCTACGACTTCCCGCAACTGTTTGAGTCTCACAATAAATAAAGCGGCATTTGTTTCAGCAACGCAAATGAGAAAATTATCAGTAAATTTAAGTACTATTTTTTTGGCGCGGTAGCAGGCATGCGCCTCGGTTCTGTAGCGTCCACAGTGCTGTGAAGAAAAGCTGTCGCCGAGTATGTCACTTCTGCAAACAGCATGTTCAAGCGCAATTTGCTTGCGCTATGACACGGAAAATGTAGGCTCAGCAGCTCTCTTGACATAAGCACGCACAATAGACAAACCCCAGCACGTGCAACTAGGACCTCGTCTCCACTTGAAGCACGACGGGTGCCGCCATTAGTTTGGCGAATATGCAGCGCAAGGAAGCGCACTCTCGGATTATGAAACTGGTCTAACATACCCTGGAGAAATGCAGCTTTCAGCTAACGCTTGCACTCCCGCGTCAGCCAGCCTGTAGAGGCCCCCGTCTTCTGCTGTGACGCGAAAGGAGGACAGTCGCGAAATACAATGTATATGTCCTAATGAGAACTAACAGACAAGAAAGCCGAGGAAGGTATAGGCTATGTCATTTGTAGTATTTATTATGTAAATGTGAAGAAAGTAAAGTGGACGGAAAGGTAACTTGCCTCTGGCAGGGACCAAACCTGCGACCCTCGAATAACGCGACCGATGCTCTACCAACTGAGCTACATCGGTGATCATCCCCCCGTCCACTTTATGGGGTATATATTGTCACGTGGTCGTGACGTGGACGAAGACAGCAGTCGGCGTGTTCAAGATGAAACTCTTCATTCGGCCGAACTTGTGGCCGTGAAATGAAAACTCAAACTACAGCAATACACACTGTACACCGATATCGGCGAGCAGGGCGTCAGCCCTCGATGAAACTGCCCATGGCTAGGACTCGCCGTCTTTTATACATCGCGCATCGAACTTTCCAGTCTTGTCACTGGTGATCGCGCAAGCTCTCCAATATTCAAGACTATTCGCGTACTGCGCGCAATCTTAACAAATTGATCTACTACAATAGCAAAGCTTCTCGAACACTGCGGCGTGGTCAGCGTCGAGCGTTGCTAACCGTCCTTGCTGCTCAAACCCGAATACATCAAAATAAAATAAGAAGCGGGCGTGGCAATATGTTTTCCTTGCTGCTTAAAAAAGAGAAACTAGCGCTAAAAATTTCTCCTTCTTTCGTTTATATGGTGTAATGTCTGATACATTAGACACGCTCATAGATCGGGCTCCACGGTGGTCTTGGTTGCGGTGCTCGACTGCTGCCCGAAGGTCACGGGATCGAATCCTGGCCACGGCGGCCGCTTTCTCGGTGGGAGCGAAAATGCTTGAGGCCCGTGTACTTAGATTTAGGTGCACATTTAAGAACCCCAGGTGGTCGCCCTCCAGACTATACGGCGTCTCTCAACATCATATCGTGGTTTTGGGACGTAAAACGCCAAATAGTAATAATGATAATAATTATAATTTTAATCATTATTATTATTATTATTATTATTATTATTATTATTATTATTATTATTATTATTATTATTATTATTATTATTATTATTATTATTATCCCGCACCATGGCTCCCAGTCGGGACGCATGCTTGCTATGCTCCTGCCCGTTTTTCGGTAAGCAGCAGTTTTTCCGCTGTGAAAATTGCTCTAAACGTGTTCATGCGAAGTGTGTAACCTGGCCTGATGAAGAGCTGCAACTCCTGAGTCTGGATCGCGCTCGTTTTGCTGCAATTTATGTGATCTGAGCCGTGCTGCTGGTAAGCCTAGCGAAGACAACTCGGCGGCGTGCATCGATGAGCATTGCAGCTCTCAAACCGGTTCCCTCTCCACGTGCACCCCTCCGGATGGCGATCTCGCCGGGCTGCGCCGCCTTCTCCTCGACGCTTTGGAGGGAATCTCGTTCCTCAGCGACGAGGTATCCCAACTACGCGAAGACAACGAGCGCCTCCGTAAGGATCACTCCCGCGGTGTTGAACAACAAGCCCGCGTGGTCGCCTCCCTTCGTGCAGAGGTCCGCTTCCTGCGTGAGGAGCTGACGCGCCGCACGGCCGGAGTGGCAGTGAAGGCACCTGTGATCCCCCCAGCGCATGTGATCGTTGAGCGATCAGTGACTTCCGAGCAAGCTGCCTGCTCTGAACCACCTCTCTCCAAAACTCTTTCATCTTCGAATTCGCCGCCAGCTGACGTAGACACGTCCGAGCGTGGCAGTGTGATGCCTGCGACAGCCTCTTATGCAGCGGTGACTGAGGGGGAAAGAAAGAAGAAACCCGCCTCTTTTGGAGCTATGACAACATCGAATATATCTGTAGCTCAACGGCCACAACGGCCACAACGGCCAAAGGCCATTTTTGTTACGAAGCTGAGCCCGGACACCACTGTTGCTGACATCAAAAAACATATTGCTTCATTCGATCTGTCTCCCATCTCCTGCCGGCGACTTCAAACCAAATTTCAGTCCTATTCTTCGTTCTACATCGAAGTCGACAAGGAAACACTACAACGCCTGAATGACCCTTCGATGTGGCCCCTCGGATGCCTCTTCAAGCCATTTCGTGGGGAGCTGCGCGATGACATGCTTCATCCCTCTGAGCAAGTGACTGGAATCGAAAGTGCCGTGTAACGTAGACATATTCTACCAAAATGCTCGTGGTCTACGTACCAAGACACGAGAGTTTTTCTCTAATGTTCTTTCGTCTTCTTTTCCTATTATTGCTATTTCTGAAACCTGGCTAGGCGCTGAAATTCCCTCATCTGACTTTTTTCCCCCGACCTACACCACCTTCCGCAGTGACCGAGATTTCAGTGAAACCAAGCAGAAAGGCGGTGGCGTGCTGATTGCCATTGACAATTCACTGAAATCCGTTAGACGGAAAGACCTAGAAACTATCGAAGAATCCATTTGGCTAGAAACCAACCTTGAGCGCAGTGAAAAATTGTTGATTGGATGTTTCTATTTACCGCCCAGCATGTCCCCTGCCTCGTTTCATGATGTCATGTCTTCCATTGAACTTGTGGTATCTTCTCATAGTGGGCACAGAATTATTGTTCTTGGGGATTTCAATGCACCTGGAATTGACTGGAGCACGCTTACTTTTTGTCATTACAATCATTTCATAGAGAAAAAGTGCAGCCTGCTCTTGGACTTTCTGGCGTTTAATTCCCTACTGCAACATAACTCAGTCGTCAATTCCAGTGGCAACGTCTTAGACCTGTGTGTGTCAAACGATCAACCCCTTGAAGTTTCCCGCTCCGTACATCTCTCTTGTACGTCCGGACAAATTCCACCCACCACTTAACGTAAGATTATCCGCATCAGCCAAAACAACGAGCTTCAGCAGTTACGTAAACAAATCTCCGAGATTTGCCTTCAAGCGAGGTGATTACACGGGCCTCTATCATCACTTGTCTACCGTTGAGTGGTCACAAGGTTACTGACAAACCAAATGTTGATGAGCAGGTTGATCGGTTTACGGAGCTTGTACTGAGCAGCATGCGTAATTTTATTCCCCAATATACACCTAAACAACGTAAATATCCCCACTGGTTCTCATCTGAACTTATCAGTGCACTGAAGCATAAAGATCACGCACACAGGAAATCTAAATGTTCTCCATCCAGCGAGTGGAAGGAAGAGTTCAGCTTCCTTCGAACTCTCTCTAAACGCCTATATAAACGGGATCATAGTTCGTATATTGAATTCTTAGAAAAAAGCGCCTCTGACAGGCCGGCTGAGTTTTGGAAGTATGTACGTAAACGGTCCAGCAAAAGCGGAGAGTCCTTCAGACTACTGGACTCAAATGGGGTAGAAGTGCATGCCGTCGCTGACTGTTTTGCCACGCATTTCTCATCCGTTTATAAGGCCTCAGACTCTAGCACTGATATCAGACAACAGCCCAAGGCGGTTAGCTCATCCAGTGCTTTGTCGCTGGATGAAAATCTTATCTGCGAATACATTAAGCGCTTAAAACCATCCTTATCATGTGGGCCAGATGGCATCCCCTCCGCCATACTAAAAGCTTATGGTAGTATATTTGTCCCAGTACTAACTACGATATTTAATAACTGCCTGGACACTTCCACATTTCCAAGCATGTGGAAAACTGCTCGTGTTTTTCCAGTATTTAAGTCGGGCTCTAAAACAGATGCTTCTAATTATCGCCCGATTTCTCTACTATGTGCCACATCAAAGATCTTCGAGCTGGCTCTTCACGACATATTGTCTTTTAGTGTGAAAAACTCATTGATTCCTAATCAACATGGTTTTCTCGCTGGCCGCTCAACTACCACAAATCTTGCTAGTTTCATGACGCAGATCTCCACACCTATTTCTCAGAGGGGACAGGTTGACGTAATTTACTGTGACCTGAGCAAGGCTTTTGACGTAGTCAGCCACACGCTGATTATGGTTAAACTTGCGCACTTTGATGTTGACTTGTCAGTTGTGAATCTCCTGCAGAGCTATCTGCTCAATAGATATTGTTATGTTGCCGTAAATGGCCAAACGTCTTCTTTGTATAAAGTGACTAGTGGGGTCCCTCAAGGGTCGGTATTAGGCCCGCTCCTATTTTTAATTTACGTTAATGATGTTTCTTTTGCCATTCGTAATTCTTCTTTCCTCTTGTATGCCGATGACATCAAGATTTTTAAGGAAATTCATTCAGTTAACGACTGTCGCTTGCTGCAGTCAGACTTGCGCTCTTTTTCCGAATGGTGCGACGGTAATAACCTTTCTCTGAATACCTCGAAGACAAAATTCATGTCTATCACTCGCAAAACATCTAGCGTGTCATATCTAGCGTGTCATTTCAATACTCTGTCAATTCTGTGCCGTTATGCAAGGTTTATGAAATCAGTGATCTTGGTGTTGTTGTTGACAGTGCGTTAAACTTTTCTTCTCACGTTAAGCGTGCTGCTATGCGGGGCCTTCGTTCTCTCGGATGTGTTTGTAGAATATCTCGAGAATTCAGGTCTCCCATGGCCCTACACAAATTGTACACGGCAATATGTCTTCCGCAACTTGAGTGTGCGTCCGTGATATGGAATGGCATTGCTCAATCCAGCGGTAACACCATTGAACGAGTCCAGAAAAAATTCCTCAGCATATATAACCATCGCTTTGCTAAATATGACTCTGGATCTCGTTCAAGTACTGCTGAATTATTATCACTGCCATCACATCACTGCCGACGAAATCGCTCTGATCTCTTATTTCTTTACAAGCTAGTCCACGGTGTCATATCCTGCCCTGTACTTCTCAATTGTGTAAATTTTCGAATTCCGCGTAAGTTAACCAGAGAGAACAGACCGTTTCATGTACCCGCCTGCTTCTTCCAACACTCTACCGTTCACAGAATACAAAGTCTCTATAATGTTAATTTTCTTGATCTTGACGTTTTTCATAGCCCACAATCATTGTTTTTATCCGAGCTTTGCACTGTTTTGACATAGTGTGGCACAATTTACAAAGTCTTCCCTTCTCAGTCTTTCCGCATAGTTGTATATATGCAATCTAATTTTTTATGCCCCTTCAATATTTCTCGTGCTGTCTTATTTTACTCCTCCCCTTTTGTGTTCATTTCTCTTTGTCAACGTGTTTTTTGCTCATTTTATTTCTGAAAACTGTCTGTATTGTATTGTTCATTTTTATTGTTTTTTTTTGCGTGCGCCAGCACAAAGACCTTACGGTTGTTCCTGGGCACGTTAAATAAATCATTGATTGATTGATTGATTGATTATTATTATTATTATTATTATTATTATTATTATTATTATTATTATTATTATTATTATTATTATTATTATTATTATTATTATTATTATTATTATTATTATTATTATTATTATTACAGTTCCGGCTGTACGCACGATTGAAGATGTGCGCGTAAAGCCCGAGTTAAGGCAACGACGAGGTGAAACTTGTGGAGTACACTGGCGCAACTGCCGTTCATTAATCTAACCGGGAGGCAAAAGCTCATGTCGCTCTATACTTCCCGCAGATGCGTGTACCGATGGTCTGTTTGAGGCCAGTATGTTGATGTGCAATCTCGCATGGGTGACCTCAAGAACACATCACGTCAGTCCGCAGTCATGGTAATATCGAGGGCTTCCACAATATCTAACGGCTCATTTACTTCGTCTTCTTCGTCGTCTCTCTTTTACCTTTCGCGGGATTTCCTCACCCTCGGCCACGCTGCATGTTTCCGGTGCGTCTTTTCGACCAATGTGGTCGCCAAAAGCGCCTCCGATTTCGGTGCGCTCTAGTAGGCAGGCTTCGAGGAAATACGACGTGCTGCCGAATCGTCCATGGATGATGGCCACAGATCCTTCGATCCGTGACATCACCCAAAGACGACGGGGCCTCTGTGTCCGTTGGGCGAAAGGGCGAATTTTCATGAAGGCGCAAATTCGCACATGTGATCTCTAGCTCGTCTGATGGAAAGACTTCGGTCGAGATCAAACGCAAACAATGCCTATCAAACAATGAGATATCCTTTTCAAAGCACCCATCAAAAATGTCGATTAATCAATGAAAACATCACATCGAAAGCAATTAATCGATCAAAGGCTAAATCGATTAACGATTAACGATTAATCGATCAAAAATTTTAATCGACCATCCCTAGGTGAAAGAATTGCAAAACTCTCCCAAAAGGTATATATGCGTCTCTGATGTCACCGTTCCAGGTCTGCCCTTGATTTTTCTCTCGCGTAAAACTAACTCATGTCGTCACACCGAGCCTTTCCGCCTCGGCGGGAGTTTTTGAAATCATCGTCGAATATTTTGCTATCCACACTACTCTAAAGTACTATAATGACGACTGCGGGAGAGTAGCAAGTTGTCCCTCATCGTGTGAGCATCGGACAATCTGCTTAGAAATATTGTTCACGATTAAGAGTACTGTATGTGATCCACTGTGGCACAGCAGTTAGCCATGCCATAAAAGAAATTACCCAAGGGATTTCCCCACGGCACTCTCAGTGGAGCCAAATGTATATGCGGACGTCCAGCCTACGTCACCCCGAAAAGCCTCCGTGCTCGATCTGGTTACATTGCAGAGTTCTGCTACGCACACAAATAGATTTGCTCCTAGGGTATACAATAATGAGAACTGGAAAAAGAAATTAAATTTTCATTTTATTCTTTATTCAGACTACAGCAACATGAAGAAAATGCTTGGAATGCTATCATTTAGGTGTTTGCTAACAATTTCTCACCAAGCAAGGGGCAGGTTCAATCAAATGAAGCACAGATTGTCATTCTTCTCATGCGCCAGTGATGGCGGCGCTACGAACGGTGCTCCGACGACGGAAGCAGCGGGGTTAGGCTTTTGTCGTCTATTAGGCTGTCGCTAGATCAGACCTCCTCTAAGCCAGCGCAACCGTTCTTCGGACAGGTACCCTCTTTTTGGGCGCAATAAAGAGTTTACCACCACTTTCATTTTCATTATAGTTCGCTCGCTTTGCACAGCGCTCCTCGACTACTAGCAGTACTTTATTGTAGTGACAGCTCTATAGATGACTGCCAGGATTATGGGAGGTTAAGAAACGTTTACATATAATGTACCTTCCATATACCAACCGCCGTCTCGGTCAGGATGATGTCCCCGTTTGAATAGCGTAGATAAACGGACTGGGTGGCGTTGAAATATTTACGTGAAAGCAATAACGTCTCCCCAAGCGAGTTAACGAGACTCTACGCAGCTTTGGAAGCGGAGCGTGGTCAATTTTAGAGCTTATTCGCAAAACTCAGCACTTCATGAACGAAAATACGCACTTCGCTCACAAGTGTAGTCATGTGGACCTGTGAACACAAAACGTTTGCCGACAAAATAAAATTCATAAGTTAACCGACTAGTGGAGTACTGCGGACAACTAGCGTGGATTGGACGAGTTGGCACTGCATATCAAAACTTGTTACACTTTTGGCGCCGAATGAAATACCAGCATTGGTGCCATGGTACAGCTAAAGCCCCTCCATCGCGTCTACTGCCGGTCGGCGGAAAACTTATGGAGGGGCTTTAGGTACAGCTTGCTCCCCCATGATTAGAGGTAGATACGCTCATGCGGTTTCCGCTCGTGTGCCACATCCACGTTTTCGATAGCGCAGTGCTGTCTAACCGGTTGTGCGCGCCTGTCAGTGGTGATGACAGGACGGCGCGCGCTATAGGCACCGTGCATACGTTAGGAGCCGCCACAGTCGCGCGTAGAGTTCCTGTATATGCTACCTTTAGGTAGCAGAGTTGCGCATAGGTCCGGCTAGCAACCACAGCTATGCGGTGAAGTAGCACTCCGTTTGTGTAGGCGACATGCCTATTGTGTCGGCATTTAACATGTCCGGCGTGTCGAAGACCGGCGATAAGCATTGATTACAGATGACTAGTGTTAATGCAGTTCGCTGCAGAGGCGGCGTCCAAAAATACAAAAATTGGCCCGAGCGTCAGCTTCTCCGCAATGCATGGTTGCTAGCGGCGTTTGGAAGACAGATGCGCAACTCTGCTACCTAAAGGTAGCATATACAGTAACTCTAGTCGCGCGCGGCCTCCAGCGCCACAGCGGCCATGGCAGCAAACTTCACGGGATATGGGAGCAGACGACGCAAGCGGCAGCAAGCCTCTGCGCCGTGTTCTGCTGCTTCGCTCGACGCGTTTTCGTTTCCGCTCGCTTTCAAAAGACGTTAAATTGTTAGCAGCTGCCACAGACCCTTCATGTTATAGGGTATGCTTCTTTTCGCCAGACCTCGTGCACCCTCAGGGGAACGCGGCAGCATAAAATGCAGGAGCAAGGGAAGACGACACGGAGGCTACGGGCTCGTTGAGCGAAACTGCGCGCCGCTTCGTTCACTAAACGATCACAGCTTGTCACCCTCAGACTAACGTGGCAGCAGACTTGGCGGCTGCTTGAAAGAGACGACAACACCGGCGATTGCATTGCGTTCACTGCGCCGATTTCAACCAGTGCAGCCGAGCGGTCGTCACAGCGGCTGTTAGCTAGCCATGGCACTGCAAAGCGTGTCAATTATTATTACATTTGGGTTCAGAGAGCTACGTGCTATAGATGGTTTCTTCCGAGGAGCTAATCTAAATAAGGGCAGAGAGCTTCTCGATCGAAGCGAGGCTGGCGAGGCATGTTCACGGCTTCGTGGAAGAGACGTTGCACGGCGGATCGTCAGTCACGGGGAAGTGCGCACCACAGATGCGAATGAACGCGCCAGGAAGATCCGTGAAAATCGAGGTATGTCGCTTAAGTTTGCTTTTTCTTAGTTACAGGTCATGTAATGTTTTCTTATCACTTAAAGCAGGGACATCCGTGCGGCCAACTGGGAGTGCCGTGCCGGAGTCGCAGGAAAGTATAAAACCGCCTGAATAAAATTACTTGCGCATCGAAGACAAGCAAGCCGCGATCATGGGGCTTGCCTTTAATTAAAAACGTCTACCCGAAATACTTAACTGTGGCAATGACAAAAAAAAGAAAAAAAAAGTGTGCGAGTTTTTTTTTCTTCTCTCCTTTTGTCAGCTTCATTACAGATAATCTGGAGGAACTTCTGCCTCTACAGTTAGGGCAAAGAGCATCGACATCGAGCACGTGCTGAGGTTTTTCGGCAGCACTGAGTGCACTTTGTCTGACGTGCTCCGGGCAGAGGCCAGCGACGCGGCATCGCAGTCCCACCTCATGCTCCTTCCTGCCTCTACTCAAGCGCTGAGCTTGTTTGTTTTGAAACGGATTATTTGCTCATTTTTATGTAGGCTCTCAGGCAAGCTGCTGAGTATATACAAGCAGTATGTCGAAGTGCCACATCAGGAAGTGGCCGAACTGTCAGCACGCATGTTATTAAACAGAAATGCTTCGGCAAATGAGCGTTTCTGCATAATTACTGCGACAAAGGTGTGAAGTAGTACCTTTTGACACTGCGTCTTGGCAATGAGTCTGCTCTGCGATGTACATTTAGTGCGCTTATTTAGGTGGGCACATTTTTTTCTTTTTTGTATCTCCAAGGCGCATAGGGTAATTGACATGCTAGGCAAACGTGCAGATTGCGTATGGTATCTGATTGGAAACCAGTAAAATCGCGTACCTGGAGAATTTCTGTAGGTGTTACTGCACCCAACAACGCAGCAGTTATTCTTAGAGTTTGGCATAACCGACACAAAACGAACGGCCCGCGAGAAGGCCGCGCGCCGTCATCGCCGAACCATTGCGCGAGCAGGGCGAGCGGATGAGAGTATCCCGTCAAGTCTGCGCTTGTTGCCGCTAGGGGCGGCTTCATTGGCGGCGGAGTTACGTCTGCACGGAGCCTATACTGTTGCTAATGCTGTTGCTAATAGACAGCTATAGTTTAGCTGGTTTAGCGTAATAGCGGGCTTAGCGGAATAGCGAGATCGAAATGCGCGTGCGCTGTACGTTATAAACGATCCGTAGCGTTTACCGTACGCACGCTATTTTTCAGATTTAGCGTTGCCGTGTTTGCGTGGTTAACGTAGTGTACGTAAAACATGGCGGCGGTTTTGGACGCGCGCTTCGAACTGAATTTAGCGTTGATGTAGACGGATCCACCTCTTTCATAGCAAACGACTGTGCGAAATGGCTTCGCTTGCCTTCAGGTTGCTTCGACGGCAGAGTATTACGGATAACTTAGCGTAGTTTTGAGATCGCTTCCCATTTCGAACGTCCCTAGGCCTAACTAGAAGATCGTTGTAAACAAGTCTGCAACATGAAAATTTTCGCTTTTGGCGCTTAGTTCATATTTATTTACTTTTATTGTTACTAAAGAAAGTAGTAATATTGCTACGGGCGGGGATACAGGCGAGCATTCTCGGTTTTGTTCTCTTCACATTTTTTAACGCGTTCACCCTTCGCTAGGTGGCGCCACCGTCCTAGCTTGGACACGTAAACGCTATCCCGCTAAACTAAAACACGCTTTCCGCAACCAACGTTTGCGGCACGGTAACGCTATTAACCCCGCTATCACGCTAACGCTAAACTATAACTGTCTAATGCTGTTGTCATGCGCATTGCCACGCGCGCTGCCGCTGTTCATGTTTCATTTGACGCTGATAGCAGAGCTTTGTAAAAAGTAGGGAAAATCGGCGAAAGAGGCCAGAAAAAAGGAGAAAGAGTGCTCTTTCCCACCATCTTCTTGGCCCCTTTGGCCGATGATTCTTTACCTCGCTGTAACAAGATTGAGTATTTCGTACAATAATCACACCACGCTCTATCAGGAGTCCGCTGTTGAGAGTAACTTACACTATTTTATTCTAAATTCATCATGTTACGATTTTCGATGCGAAAGCTTTGTATTTATCTACGTTAGTATCAAGAGACTAATTCTGTTCAGCATACTTACAGACGACCGTGAACGAGTCAGGAAGCTTCGATTTATTAACGCAGGAATTAAAATGTGTTGCAAAAAGGAACTCCACAAAACCTGTCAATATTTCGTTTCACCCTCGTGCATCCCCTTTTTCCTCGTGCTCCCAACCTTTTTATTGTCTTGTTGAAATTTTTAGTACTAACGACGCGCTTACAGAACAGCTGCTAAGAACTTGGATCTGATCAAACCTTGTTGCCTGTAACGATCACTTAATTTATGTGAATGACATCACACATCGTTTGTCATGTGCTTAGAGCTCCGAGCAACTTAACTGAACTGACGTACGGACCAGGCTTGGCAAACGAGCACGCGGAGCACGCCGTATACGTACGTTGCGCTATAACGCAGACACGAAAGCCGAAGCCCAAACGGTGAAGTCAGTTATAGAAAAGGGAGCCGGCTACTCATTTTGAGTGCGCCATGGCCATAGAACTGTCATGGAAAAGAAATCCACGCCATACATGCAGATGTAGACACAGATGGCTGGCAGACGACACCAGCAGCAATCGACACTGAGTGTGCTCTTGACGGCAACTCCGCTCGATTTCGCGGAGCATTTTGTTTGAACATTCAGTGCGAATTGCTTTATGAAGTTCACCACGAACGTTTGAATAACACGAGCCGGACAGACTGGCCGGCAGCTTCGAGCAACCTTCACGTAGCGAGCGCTAACGCGAAGAGCGGCACCCGTGTCCTCCTGCTGACGTCACACGCGAGAGGGCGCCACTCAAAGAGCTAGGGGCGAATAGCAATGAATTAATTAATTGGAGGTAAAGGAGTAACGGCTAAATGGCTTCGAACTAGCAAGACGATGAAGGCGCATTAGTCAGAAAAAATCTCGTCCCCAATTCCCCGCATTGGGTATGTGCCGTGCTATAGTGTTCTACAACACCAAAGCCGTGCCCAGACGGCAACAATAACCAATTACCCCGGTGTTGTCTCATCTGTCCTACCTCTCCCTGCTCGGCTCGCTCCACCGTTGCAGTATATTGGCAATCCGTAATGCCCCTGACAAGTGGTGGATGTGCTGCGCCTGTTGAAAACCTAGATCTGCGTAGCCTGAAAATCCCTCGCTTATCTACAATGCCTGAGGACGCTCTGTAGAGCGATCCTCCTCTTCCATTGCCTGCAGTTTTCTGCTGAGGCGCGCTACGCCAATGAGGTCCTCCGGTATTCACCAGAGATGCCGATCACGACGCGATGGATTGGCTTTCAACGTTGAGCAGAGTTTGATGAATGACGCCGAAAAGACCAGTTACATTTATTTCTACCTTTCCGGAGCTGTCAGCCTTTCATTTCGAATACTTGCACCTGACTTTTCTACCTGGACGGCATTCTGAGATAAATTATATGAAGTATTCGGTCGCCTTGCCATGCGCAAGCTTCGGAACGAGCAACAGCATGCGCATCCGCGCTCTACAAAAGGGAGAAAGCTTTACCAGCGTCACTGATGATACTTTGCTTTTGCCGCTGCGTCGCACCCTCTTTGACCTTTGAAAACATACATGACACCGTAAAAGGCATAGATGCTGGCGACTTCCGAATGCTCTTGGCAAAGGACCCTCAGGCGGTTAGCGATGTCATTATTCTTTAAGCTGCGAAGACCTGCGCAAACAACGGTTCTCTACGCGCCTAGCCTTCGTACCAGATTGCGCGATTTCGGCCTTGACCGACATTTCCTGTGCTGTTCTTTCTAATTCGTCGTTCTTTAATCAAACTGAGCGATTTGTTCGAGAAAAAGCCACGTGCCATCTGTTCCTTATGTCAGCCGCCTGAACGTCTGAGTAGCTCTTGTCTCTTTGTCTTCAAAGTCAAAGTCAAAGTCAAAGCCATTCTATTATTCTATTATGCACAAAAATGGGAATACAGAAAAATATTCAGACGAGGGTCCCATAGTCGAAGACTGCAGCGGGACCCTCGGTTAATAATGGTTAACAAGATGTAAAAACAGTGAGCGGGTGAACACCAACAACAAAAAAGGAAACGCAATAAACACAGATAATATCCCTTAATGTACATAAAATTGTTCTACCAACATTTTAGTAGGGGTGTGCGAATATGAAATTTTAAATGCGAAGCATTTCTTAGCGAACTTCTGCGACTTTGAGCGTATCTAACTATCTATCTATCTATCTAGCCGCCTACGACTTAGTGCTCTCCTGGTCGCTTGGTTCATCGAATATGCACCAATATTGGTATGGCGTAACATGACTGTATGACGAACATAAATGACAAGTCATAACATGAAAATCATGACACGCATGTCATGTACAGCATGATTTACATGCTACGCTCATGGTGCGCTGGCGGCCGTTTCGCTAGTTTGATATACACCAAAATTGGTATCTTGTGACGTGACTGTGTGACGAACATAAATAACACGAGTTAACATGAAAATCATGACATGCATGTCATGCACAGCATGACTTACGTGCCACGCTCATGGAGCGCTGGCGGCAGTTTCGCTAGCTTGATCTACCCCTAAATTGGTATTGCGCGACGTGACTGTGTGTCGAACATAAAAACTCGAGTTAACATGAAAATCATGACTCGCATGTCATGTACAGCATGACTTCCGTGCCACGCTCATGGAGCGCTGGCGGCCGTTTCGCTAGCTTGATCTACCACGAAATTGGTATTGCGCGACGTGACTGTGTGACGAACATAAAAACACGAGTTAACCTGACAATCATGACACGCATGTCATGTACAGCATGACTTACGTGTCTCGCTCATGGGGCGCTGGCGGCGGTTTCGCTAGATTTATATACACCAAAATTGGTATCTTGGGACGTGACTGTGTAACGAACATAAACAACACGAGTTAACATGAAAACCATGACACGCATGTCATGTACAGCATGACTTACGTGCCACGCTCATGGGGCGCTGGCGGTGGTTTCGCTAGCTTGACCTACCCCGAAATTGGTATTGCGTGACGTGACTGTGTAACGAACACAAATAACACGAGTTAACATGAAAATCATGACACGCATGTCATGTACAGCATGACTTACGTGCCACGCTCATGGAGCGCTGGCGGCCATTTCGCTAGCTTGCTCTACCACGAAATTGGTATTGCGCGACGTGACTGTGTGGCGAACATAAAAACACGAGTTAACGTGAAAATCATGACACGCATGTCACGTACAGCATGACTTACGTGCCACGCTCACGGGGCGCTGGCGGCCGTTTCGCTAGCTTGATCTGCCCCGAAATTGGTATTGCGTGACGTGACTGTGTAACGAACACAAATAACAAGAGTTAACATGAAAATCATGACACGCATGTCATGTACAGCATGACTTACGTGCCACGCTCATGGAGCGCTGGCGGCAGTTTCGCTAGCTTGATCTACCCCTAAATTGGTATTGCGCGACGTGACTGTGTGTCGAACATAAAAACTCGAGTTAACATGAAAATCATGACTCGCATGTCATGTACAGCATGACTTCCGTGCCACGCTCATGGAGCGCTGGCGGCCGTTTCGCTAGCTTGATCTACCACGAAATTGGTATTGCGCGACGTGACTGTGTGACGAACATAAAAACACGAGTTAACCTGACAATCATGACACGCATGTCATGTACAGCATGACTTACGTGTCTCGCTCATGGGGCGCTGGCGGCGGTTTCGCTAGATTTATATACACCAAAATTGGTATCTTGGGACGTGACTGTGTAACGAACATAAACAACACGAGTTAACATGAAAACCATGACACGCATGTCATGTACAGCATGACTTACGTGCCACGCTCATGGGGCGCTGGCGGTGGTTTCGCTAGCTTGACCTACCCCGAAATTGGTATTGCGTGACGTGACTGTGTAACGAACACAAATAACACGAGTTAACATGAAAATCATGACACGCATGTCATGTACAGCATGACTTACGTGCCACGCTCATGGAGCGCTGGCGGCCATTTCGCTAGCTTGCTCTACCACGAAATTGGTATTGCGCGACGTGACTGTGTGGCGAACATAAAAACACGAGTTAACGTGAAAATCATGACACGCATGTCACGTACAGCATGACTTACGTGCCACGCTCACGGGGCGCTGGCGGCCGTTTCGCTAGCTTGATCTGCCCCGAAATTGGTATTGCGTGACGTGACTGTGTAACGAACACAAATAACAAGAGTTAACATGAAAATCATGACACGCATGTCATGTACAGCATGACTTACGTGCCACGCTCATGGAGCGCTGGCGGCCGTTTCGCTAGCTTGCTCTACCACGAAATTGGTATTGCGCGACGTGACTGTGTGGCGAACATAATAACACGAGTTAACATGAAAATAATGACACACATGTCATGTACAGCATGATTTACGTGCCACGATCATGGCGCGCTGGCGGCCGTTTCGCTAGCTTGATCTGCCCCGAAATTGGTATTGCGTGACGTGACTGTGTAACGAACACAAATAACACGAGTTAACATGAAAATCATGACACGCATGTCATGTACAGCATGACCTGCGTGCCATGCTCATGGGGCGCTGGCGGCCGTTTCTCTAGCTTGATCGACCCCGAAGTTGGTATTGCGCGACGTTACTGTGTGACGAACATAAATAATAGGAGTTAACATGGAAACCATGACACGCATTTTCCTCAATGACATACAAGACGATGTATGCAGCTCTTTGCTGGCTGCTTCGCATTACATCGATTCCCACAATGCGTGGGATCTACCGGCTTTTTGAATTCGAATAATGAACACCAAGCGCCAGTTGAATCGAAAATTTTTCGAGTATTTTCGAATCCAACAGTTGTACTTGTCACGCCAGTGTGATTCAGCGCCTGTCCTGTGCTTCTTGATCATTCGTCTTCGACCCGTGTGCGCTGCATCAACCAAAGATGAACGCATACCAACTAGCTTAGGTTTCCAATCTTCTACTACTGTTGAATTTGGCAAAAAGAAATCTTTTTTTTCGGCTACTAGAGATGAAAAAGGCAAGTTTGTCGTACGTCAAATATATTACAGGAAAATTATGCATCATAAAACAACGCTATTGCTTGACAATAACACATCCACAGTTATGTACTGTTGTCATGAAGGAAGGATAGCTGCTCGGTGTGTTCGCGGATGCACAGCTGCTATGGCGGCTAATTGGTACTACTTCGTGGCTTATTCGTGCTGCCAGCAACTAGACGAAAGGATAATTGAAAAAAGACTCACACAGGGCGATGCGCGTACTAACAACTGGCGTATTTCCGTGCCAGACACATCCTTATGTACGACACGAAAAAAGAAGAGAGAAGGAACAAGCGAAAAGAACAGCAAGAACCAAAGAGCCCATGTTGTGCATCAGTTAAGCACGTCACCATCTACATTAAGCACTTGCAAAGCAATCATGTGTAAGTTATCCCGTGTATGTCTTTTTTCAATTGCCCTTTCGTCTAGTTCCTGGCAGAGCGAATAAGCCATCATCGTCGGAAAGCTGCGCCACCGTTGTGCCTATGACTATTAATCCAGACAACGAAAACAGGTGCTCAGTGGACACACTAGTCCTGATGTGTCTTAGCTTGTTGTCATAGTTTATTGCTCTAAGCACGATATATCAAATTGGAGGAGAGAGAGAGAGAGAAAAAAACTTTATCTTTAAAATCAGTCAGTTACGTCAGGCATTGCTCGTCGCCCCTAGCCGTCGGCCGGAATCCCTTGAGACACGGCAGCAAGGGCTTGACTGATGAGTTCCCGCTGGACGTTGGGGTCTGGGTTGCGGAGCAGGGCCTCCCAGGATTCTAGAGTGTGGAAACCATCGTTCTGACTTGGACATGTCCACACCATGTGAACCAAATTTGCTGCCTCATCACAAAATTTGCACTGAGACAGGAAAACTTCTGCGTGCCACTTGCTGTAAAGTACGGGGTTTGGAAAAAACCCCGTCTGCAACTTTCGCCACATAACCTCGTCTTTCTTATTAAGCGATCTGTCCGCACCTGGGTATACTTGCCGATTCAGCCTGTAGTGTGTTACGATTTCATGATATGCGAGCATATCCTCACTTCTTTTTCTAAGTTCGGTAACTTGTGAGGTTCCGGGGGTCGACCGTAAGTGAGACCTCGGGCGACCGAATGAGCCTTCTCGTTCCCTCGAAGTCCCTGGTGAGCTGGTGCCCAGACGAGCAGAATCGTCTCTCTGGGTCCTCCTAATATGTTTAATATACGGATGGCAGTCTCCGTCGCCCTTCCCGATTCATAATTCCTCACGGCGTTTTTGGAGTCGCTGATGACCACCCTGATCCCCTTTTGGCTGATAGCAAAAGCAATGGCAACCGATCTGGGCGATATTCATTGGAGGTGCTTCAATGTATCTCAGGGGTCTGAAACATGCTGCCCCCGGACTCTCGCTCGCGGCCAGGCCCGCTAATTACTGTCTTCTTGATATACTTTTAATTTTTTTTTCATTAAGTATATACATGAGCTACACTGGCGTGTCTGGTCTCGGGCATTATTTTTTTTTCTTGAAGCAGCCCATGCGGTCATCATGTGTGAAAACATAACCGTGGAAGTAAACCCCTAGATTTCAGGATCGGTGTCTAGATTTCAGTCATTCTGGAGATCATTACGAGTACAGATATGTTTCTCGAAACCTGACGTCAAATTCCTTTCAGAAGTGACCCATATACGATATATGGGAAAGGCCTTTCAAAAGCCAAGGTTCTCTGAAATCCTTCTGCCCGTTTCAACCTCCTTCACTGTGAAGTGCTATGCAGGAGACTGAATTTCGTCACTGCGGCCTGCCATCTGCTGTAAGTTGGAGACCCCCGTCGCTGCTTAACTGGCAAAATTCCAGAGCTTCCTTACTCTTAGGCATTTCTATTTCATTTCGCAATGGCTACCTATTTGCTTATGTGCTTGCTTTCATTAATTATAATTTTGGCACTCTGCTCAAATGATGTACACGGCTTCATGCACATTGCCAAGCACTGACAATAGGGGATGGATGGATGGATGCTATGAGCGTCCCCTTTATGACGGGGCGGTGACAACTGTGCCACCAGACTAGACAAATAAAAAAAAACGTTTTCCTTCTTTTTTTAATGTTGGCCCAATTGATGAAATCTATCTTACTATTGGAAAAAACGTAAATTTTCCGCCCAATTCTTCCTTTACGGCAGAATGTCCTTATTTTCTACAATATTTATTTTTGTCCTCTCTCTCTAATTTTCTACCACCAATACTCTAACCGTCCCTTACTTATTTCAATTGCGTGTGTGTCCAGCTTGCCAATGTTTTCCCTAAAACCCAATGCTTAATGTAGGCTCGTACCCAAACGTACACCTCGGTGGATATCTCCACATTCAATCAGAACGTGCTCGGCCGTTTCCTTATCTTCCCCGCAGCACGTGCATTGTTCCTCTTCTTTACAGAATCTCGCTTTATAACCATGTGTTCTAACGCAACCCGACCTCGCTTCAAACAGTAAAGCGCGTCCCCTTGAGTTATCGTAATACGCCTCCCCCCTTATTTCGTTTTTGCCCTTTCGATCGTTACTCAGAGCCGGTTTTTTTCTCCATAGCTGCCGTCCAGTAAATCCTCTCCGCCCCTCTGACTTTTCGCTTAACGCTCTTTGTTGCCATATCGCTTATACTACCAGCCGTATAGTTACTAGGGAGCCTCCTCGTTATTTTTCTCCACTGTGTGTCCACACTCTTCCTATACAAATGACGGAACACCTTCTCTGCCCATCTACTCTGCTTCATATTCCTTAGCCTCTCTTCGAACCTTATTTTGCTCTGAGCTTCCCTCGCCTCAAAGCCTGCCCATCCCATATCGCCCTTTACAGCCTCATTTGGATTTGGATTGGATTTGGATTTATGGCCTCCCCCTTTGTAACGGGCGGGCATCAACCGATACCCTGGCCTAAAGACTTAAAAAAAAGAAAGAAAAAAAGAAAACGAAAGCGCGTACACAGAAGTGGCTACACACACATTAACTAACCACCCCTGTATATGCACATGTTCAACGAGGAGAGCTTCGACATGTCAATGTGCGCGCACGTTTGTCCACCACTCACTGAGTCGCTTCTTGGTCGTAGCCACTCTGCGACCATCAGGAGCGTCGGTGGGCGAAAAGCCAAGTGCCTGCTGTAAGGTGGTACAGCTAGAGTTGCGCATCTGTCTTCCAACGCCGCTAGCAACCATGCATTGCGGAGAAGTTGCCGCTTGGGCCAATTTTTTTATTTCTCGACGCCGCCGCTGCAGCGAACTGAATTAACACTAACCATCGACAGCCAATGTTTATCGCCGGTCTTCGACACGCCAGGCAGGTTAATCGGCGTCATGGTAGGCATTGCACCTGCACAAACGGAGTGCTACTTCACCGCATGGCTGTGGTTGCTAGTTGGACCTGTGCGCAACTCTGCTACCTAAAGGTAGCATATACAGTGACTCTAGGTACAGCTAGAGTCACTCTATATGCCACCTTTAGGTAGCATATCTCTAGGTACAGCCTCATTACAGTTCCATCTGTCGACAATCCTGTAAGCTCGATCCGCCATGTTTTGTTGGGCGCGAAAATTAAACCAGTCGCATATCGCAGCCTTTCAGGTGCTAGTTGCTGATCATTGATCTTCGTTCTGCGATGACTTCCCAATGCTTCGTGCGCTGTTCGGGCAACGAGGGAGCCCTGACAATGCCGGGAACAAGGTAGCACTAATATTAATCGAATCTATCAGTTATCTGAACGAATAAAAAGAATATACCGACGCTAACGTGTTTCGTCAACAAGATCGGCACTGTTTTTATGTTCGGAAATGACCGATGCAGCTAAAAGTGCTCTTCAACCTCAGTTCTTATATCTCTCTGCAATTTAGTTGCTCGCCTGCAACACAAGGTAAACTGACAGAACAATGTATCCCGATATATGCATTTTAAAACAGACGGCCGACGTCGCACACGCGCGAGAGAGCATGATTGATCAAAATTAGCTTGTCGGTGTTGCAGATCGACGAAAGCAATGATTTACGTACGTAAACGTGTGTATGCAGTGAAACAGACGCTGCTGCGCGCGTCCGCGGAAAATCAGTGCCGCCACTCGAGACCCGATCGCAAAGATCCACGCAGTCATCTCTTTGCAAGCTTCATAATGCAGTGTGGGCTGAAGTACATAGAGCGCACGCCGCGTCTGCCCTTCGCTTTACAACACCTTATCCCTCCGCTTTTATTTTAGTTTTGCTTCCTTCGGTCAGCGTGCGCTGCGAACACAAAGCGAGTTACGGAGCCGTACTACAGATGGAGCTGTTGGTTCGGTAGATCTGACTTTAGGTAGATCATCGTACTCACCTTTCCGCAGATCGCAAGCACTTGTATGCTTGTATGCTGTTCGCAATAGTGCGCGGCGCGCGGTAATGTATGCCTCCGTGGCATGCGAAAAAAAAAAGAGCGCAGTATTTTAAAAAGATGTGTCAATTAACGCGCACGAATAACGTTCAAGAAAACCAGAACGACAATATTAAACTAGCGCGATAGATTATGACCACAAGGCATTTTAAACAACCAGTGTGCATTAAAAGATCATTACCCGGGCCGCTCTCTCTTTCGAGTCCAAACGCGCGATCAGTATTTTACAGCGAAAGCTGTTACGAGGTCATTTCAACCGCCGTTTTTGACGCCGTAGTTGTCCGCCACCGCCGGTGTCCGTAACCGCTATCGCACGAAATAAGAAAAAAAAGGAAATAAGAAAAAAATTCTAGGATGTAACGAGGTTCGAACATGGGTCCCCTGCGTGGGAGCCCAGTGGTCTACCTCGGAGCCATGCCGGCGCTTGAAACTGCGTTGCAAAAAGACCCTATACAGGCTTCATGTCGGGAAGGAACCACATTAAACATATGTAATGTAGTGTGGTAGAAGAGTAAAATAACAACCAGGCGCCACACAAACGCGAATTCTGTAACCGGGCGTCACACAATGCGAATTGCGCAAGATTGGGCTGTTGAATGCTTCCAACCCATTACAAAGGCCTCTGCGATGATTCTTCATCGTCATCAGCCACAGCATCAACAAAGTGCGCATAATGCCTTACAGGTGTTTAGCGAGTACCACGGTTCTCCGCAGAATGACGAAAAATTGCATAGTGGCTGCTTCCCTACTTCACAAAAATTATGACGACTTATAGCGTAGTGGGTTCCTCGCAAGCGCACTTCTATTGGTTGCCAAGGAAGCTCATAAGGCTCTCATGATCCATTTCCTCAGGCTCTCAATAAAGTTAATTCCCTCTCGCTCTTCGTTTCTCCGGTAAACGTATGTTATAAAGCGTGGTGGGACAGTTAAATAACGACCGGGCGTCACACAACATGAATTACGTAACTAGTGGGTCGTTTAAGCTTTCAACCCATTACAAAGGGCTCAGCCATAATTCTTCATCGTCATCAACCGTCGCATCAACAAAATGCACATAATGCCTTACAGACGGTACCTCGCTTCTCCGCAGAATAACGAATAATGTCGTGGTGGGTGCTTCCCAACTTCCCAAAAATTATGATTTGCGGCGTAGTGGGTACGTTGCTAATGTAATTGTATTAGTAGCCACAAGAGAGTTTATAACGGGCTCTAGAAATGCCGCTCTTCTAGCTTTCGCTGTGACTGTGCTGCGCTTTCTGCGCAGGCATGGCGTTTTTTGTTTGGTTTGCGGCGCACCGCTTGTGCACATGTCCATGCCTTGTTAATTTCAAAAACCTACAACACACGCTATTGCGAAGGCTGTAATACCCGTGGCTAAAGAAATGAGTCGAGGAATGCAGCACAGCGTTGCACTGGTCGCGCAGAAACAACGTGGTTTCGATATGTGACTCGTATTTATAATAACAGTGGGAAGTACAACAGAAATGTATTGCTGTGCAAGGTTATCTTAGAAATTTGACGTTTACATCTCCTCTACAATGAACACTTTTCTTGAACGCTTACCTCAGATCGGAAGCTCACACCAATAGAGAACAGCAGTTCGGCTTTGCGAAGCGATGCGCCTCGTGCAGCTGCCGTCCGGATGAGATTTGAAGCGCGCAGAGCTCCGATATTGCGTTATCGTCGATTCATGGCATCACAGTGAGGTTCACTGACCGTTCGGCGCTGGATTACGAAAGAAACTGCCGTTTTTTTCTCAGTTCGAAAGCTCCGCCAACGACTGCGGCTCAGCCTCTCCGTGGGCTCTCCTTATCGAGACGCTAGCAGAGGATTCCGCGAAGGCACCCAACAAAAAATGGCGGACGCGCCCAGCGTTGCCAGAGCACCAAGCATTATGAATATCCCCTATGGACCTTATGCAAAATTGCTGCCACCTGTCGGAAGTTTGTCGAAGTTACCGATTCGGCGCCATGTTGGAGGCTTGTGTCCGAACAGCATTGTTGCCGCTGCTATAACATCTTGCTTGCATCTCCTTTGATAGTAATCAGTCGGGGCGTAAAAATGCTACACGAGTGTGTAAGGACTTGTACACGTTACCGACGTTTCCTAGTCACTGCAGCGACAGTTATCAGGTGTAAAGAGGAAACCGAAGGTACAGGTTTGTCACGGAGTCACATGTAAGCCTGCCGCCGTTGATTATGAAGCCATGCGCTAGGTTATAAATGTTGTCTCTCTGTTTCCAGTGCCACGAATAAATCGTTGTTAGCTATCTGAATATCCTGCGTGTAGTGTAGAATGATTGGGAAGAGGGTTTAGCGCACGACACGATTAGGCGCAGCTATGACGGTAAGCTATAAGTACTGGGGGCCCATTTCAGAGTGTATGTTATAAGGAGCAGCCTAGGCCCTGATTTATTGTGAATCTAATTGTAAATAAAACGCTGTCTGCATTTTAAATTTTTTAAATAAATATTTCGCTGCTGTAGGCACCAACGTAAGTTACGTACAGAATTACTGTACGATTTGAATGTAAAAGAAAATTACGCACCTCACGCACCTGGAAAGTGAACATGAAACGTGGATAGTTGCTCCAAGAAGTAGGTGCCGTTAGCTTGAATTTTATGCAATATCCTTCCGACGTGTGCTCGTAAATAACACGATACGTCAACAATTTTGGTGTCCACATCGTCGCTTTCGGGTCCTAGTGGCGCCTAACAATTTCAACCTGTTGCAGCAAGACAGTTTTGCGTCGCCGACTGAAGGCTTGCGAAACCACCTCCGCGCGTAACCAACAATAGCGGGTCCAGGTCGAATATAACCCGTTTCCCGGAACAGCATTTTTTTTCAGTTTCATACCAAAGTTTCACACACTTGAAACATCTATTAATATTTCATAGCACACAGTGGCTGATTTTTCCGAAGCCGGATCAGCTTTTGGGAGAACCTGATATGTCCTCTTTTCGGGGTATACATTTAAACAAAAATAAAGGGGGGGGGGGGGGCGCTCTGTATATTTCAGTGACAGCGCACGAAATGCTTCAAAAATACACGTAGTGAAGCAACACGACCAAGCGCTACTTTTTTTAAACTACTCAATCGAAAACAAACTACAAGCAACACGCTCCAGCACAATCGGTCCATTCGCTGACAATCGATGACGCGCACGTGCTACCTGCCTAACACGTATTTGTTATCGCAATGTAATAAACAAAGTAATGGTGTCAACAGCAGCATGCGCGAGTAGCCGCAATGCAACTTGGAAACTCGTACACGAAGCCGGTTTGTCTGTGCCTGCAAGCAGTCACGGCGCGAAAACTGTCATCGTTCCGGCATGTCACGGAAGAGCGTTCTTTGATGAGCGCTGATGCTGCCACATACCGCATCTATTAAGAACGGCGACCGTAAACCCGGCGCTAGTGGTAAGCAGTAGCCGGAACAACGGAACGATGTGCTGCTGCTTCTCGTCGGCCGGGAGGAAATCTAATAACATGGAGGTTAGTTTCCTGCAAACCTTTTTTCAGCATCCCAATTACCTCAATCTGAGCAACACGGCACACGAAAATATGTCGGCATTGCCGTTCCTATCAGCCGCCACACGTTGATACATACACTCTGTGTGTGCACATGCGCGGCGCACTTTTCAACATGGCGGAAGTGCACACGGCGGCCTTATAGTTTTGTAGTGGCAGCAGTTATAATCTGCAGTGATCATAATCAAATTTGCTGAGAAAACTTCACTAGGATTTTATGCTGTTAGTTCCAAAGGCCTCTCCTTTACCGTAAGGATATTGCATTATATTTTGATCTCCACTGTACACAAAGAAAAAATACGGAATGCTTTGCATGTACACTAGCATGCAAGCCATTTTTAGAAACGTTTAATTAAAAAATATAAAGTAAGAAAACAAAAATAAATAGCCTTATTGCTCTTATTAATACCCCAGGCCGGACGTGCAATAAACAGAACGCCTCCATCATGATTTCCTGGCGAATGATACGGATGAATTCGGCAAATCGCACAAAAACACAAGTTGAGAAAACTCGCTCCTAGGTTAACACTGTCAAATTTGCTTGAAAAATTGCTCGTATTGCTCGAACCCCATGGGGACAGTAGTACTTCATCGCTGGGGACTTCATTTATTTTTACTTTACTGTCACATTAAGTCATTTTGGTCACACTGTAACCTTTCAGCGTTACCAAGTGCGGTTACATGTGCGCCTCATTCGTACCACCAGACTCCAGTGTCTGTCGGCTGCACTTCATCTGTGCGGGGAGTGCTTGGTCGCCTGCCTAACGATTCACTGCGCGATGCGGCCATTGCGGAAGTAATGCGGCTTGGAAAACGAAGTTTCCTTTTGATTTCCGCGAAAGTATTCGCCACCTTGGCCGATAAAACATTCATATGTATTTTCTACAGTGTAGAAAACACGTTCTTAATGCGTTTCCAATTCCTTGTGCGTTCAAATATCTCTAATAGTAAAAGCGTATTTCGAATTGAATCGAATACCCAACCATTCGAATCAAATATTCGAAGTTTCGGATATTCGCACACCAGTGCTTATAGGCATACCAAAATTCAAGCTCCCGCACCTGCTTGCCATGTCTAAGAGACCCTCACGTTTCTGTAGTAAGTGGATATTATCGCGTGGTTTTAACAGGGAAGAAGGTGGCAGTCAGACTGTAACAATATAATGCACCGCATGTGCAATTACAAGATATACTTACTTTGCTTGTACTTTCGGGCTGGCCTTCGCGCCGAAAAAGTAACGGGAAAGAGAAACACACGAACGAAAATTATTACGCCAAAGGTAGGAAAATTGCATCTGCCTACCGCTGAGTGCGGGACCGTTGCCACTCCTGCCCTTGCTGGCGGCTTGCTGTTCTGCTTATATGACCGAACCACGACACTCTTAACACTTCTGTCCCCCTCTTCTCCCACCTCCCCCCTTTCCCGATACGCTGCGCCGTGCTCCCTATTGGGCTGCAGTAATAAGCATCTTTTCTTCCATACAACCACCAACAAATTGCATGTGCGCATCTAAGGCCACGAGTGCACCGTCACGTTATCCGTTAGTGCGTGAGCGATATTCGATTCTCGCTCGAGAGGAAACCCCAATTGGATCTCTCGCTGGTGTGTGTCAAAATGCTCCACATCTCGCTCACGCTCTTCTTCAAAGGGCTCTCGCTTCAAAGCTTTTGCGTTCTACTTGTTGACGCGTTACCTGATTCTGTATAAAGTATAAACCCGCAAGCGCCTCACACAGGAGGGGGCTGACGCTTTTTTTCAGTCACGTGTTGGTTTGTTGACTTATCGCGTCAGTGCGGCGTGATACCAGTATTTAGAGCAGAATAGGACACGCAGCAGCAACGACGTAGAAAATCACAAGGCGCGATGCTAGCGGATAGAAAATCAGCTCCGTTTTGATAACGTTGGATTCACACGACCGGGCGGGTCGCCGATTGAGTCTCCACAGAAGAACCGGACGTGGCCGAACTGCTAGGAGTCGCACCGCTAGATGGCAGCTCGTATACATCGAAAGTAGAGTTGTATATGCTACCTTTAGGTAGCAGAGTTGCGCATCTGTCTTCCAAACACCGCTGGCAACCATGCGTTGGGGAGAAGCTGACGCTCGGGCCAATTTTTGTATTTCTCGACGCAGCCGCTGCAGTGAATTAACACTAGTCATCGGCAGCCAATGTTTATCGCTGGCCTTCGACACGCCAGACATGTTTATCGGCGACACGGTAGGCATGTCGCCTGCAAAAACGGAGTGTGACTTCACCGCATAGCTGTGGTTGCTAGCCGGACCTATGCGCAACTCTGCTGCCTAAAGGTAGCATATAGAATGACTCTAATCGAAAGCCTTGAGTGATACGTCATGCTCATGGGCTGACGCAATCGGCCATTCGGCTCGTCGTTTGGATCCCACTTAAAGGGACACTAAAGGCAAATATTAAGTCGATGTTGATTGTTGAAATAGCGGTCCAGAAACCTCGTAGTGCTATTTTTAGGCCAAGGAAGTGCTTATTTTGAAATAAAATCACGTTTTAGTGGTCCGCATCGCGTTAGCGCACTTCAAATCACCCGCCTGAAATCAGACTTTCATACGTCACTGCTACCGTGCCCAACGTTACCCGCATTTACTGCGCGACCGCTGGCACTAGTAGCAGCAGAGCGAAAGTAGCGGGTCCCACAGCAGCAACAACGGTCATCGAAGCCATCGAAGCTTGCCGCAATCGCCGCAATGGATGTGGACGGAGAACTTGACAACGAGACATTGGCTCGCGACGCTGAGCTCCAATTCAGCGACTTGAGCCCCGATGAACGCGGTATGCTGCTGAGGTCTCGTAGGGCCGGCGTCGTTGCATGCGGCATTTTGTCGAACTTTCTGTCAGAGCGACTTTCACGAGCGCGCAAAACACACGCGGCAGTACGCGATCCCGAAACTACCACTGAGACGCGACCGCGTGAGCGAAGCAGGGCGCCGGGCGAAGCGCAGTTCGACGAAAACGGAACTTTTGAACCACGCGTACCGTTCCCCATGGCAACGCCACAGAGGTTCTTTTTTCCATGAATCAAACGGAAATGAACAAACAGCATTTTATTACGTCTTTTGATGCACGGAAGGTTCTTTTTTTATTGCTGCTATAGTTTGATTACTAGTGATTTATTGTGGGCAGACTCTCATACGTCATCGGGATCCCTTCGAAAATGTCCCACTCGTGGCACTCGTCGTGTGATACATTTAGCTTCATTTCTCGGTAAGTAGGGCACTGCTGTTGATAATATTGCCGTTTTAGACGTTGTCATACATTGAGCTTTCACTCTGACATAAATTATTTTCCTTTAGTGTCCCTTTAAACAGCGAACGCGGGTATTCATAGCGCGATTCTCGTGAAAACTTAACGAGTGCAGCGCCCGACTCAACTTGTGTGTTCTTGACGTGTAATCCTGGTAGTATATGTCAACTTAAAAAAATGAGCGTGTACTCTTTGCGCTGATCATTCAACGGCCAGCAAAAACAATGTGAAAATAGTAACACATAGTCCTTCGTTTGATGACTCGAGATGTTTGTAGATGAAGCCTACTTTTAAAGCGTATAGCAATATTGTATACTGCTGACAATATAGCAGCATTTTATCTGCAGTTACGAAGGGAGTTCACCAGAAGGAGTAGACGTATTCAAGTATTCGTTCCATGTACGACCAGTTCAAAGGATGGAATACACTTTATTTTCGGTGATTGGGACCGCTCAGCCTCGGAAAGAATGTGGCAATACGTTTCACTTCTAGAAAAGAAAGACAGAATATCTGTAAGCGCACTTGACTTTTCTCCCACACCTATTCTGTTCTCTTTTCAGCAAAGCATAGCTTTAAGCGTATTTTTTCTACAATATACCTACTTCAAGTAGGTCATGACTTTGCCTTTGAAGTCCTGCAGTTACTCGCCCCTAGTTGCGTGGGCGAATACAGCGGGCAGCAAAGAGCCTATACCTTCAAACACAAGGCTTTGCAATATCAACTCAGAAGTGCGAGTTGTTTGCATTCATGCGCAAACCAATTACCCTGTCTGCAAACCAGTGACCCTGTGTACGTACCCTGTCTCCATAAATGGGCAGCCCGCCAACTATTCACGGAGGCGTGACTTCCTGGGCGTCATAATCGATAGAAGTCTTTCGTGGAGCTCCCTTTGGGCATACTTGAACAAGAGACAGTTATCTGCCCTGCCTTTGGTGAAGTTCAGGGCGCTCTATGCTACAGTTGTACTGGGTAGAGCACTGCACGGGCCCGGGCCGGCCCGAAAGCCCGGGCCCGGCCCGGCCCGCGGGCCGGGCCGGGCCGGGTAAGGGATTGTTGGATCGGGCCCGGGCCGGGCTCGGGCCCGTGATCTTCGGGCTCGGGTCGGGCTCGGGCCTGAGCCAGGCCCGTATTAGGCCCGGGTCTCATACGCATCTGTATAATCGCGCTCCGGACACCCGACACGTCACGTCGACGGGGATCGCTGAAGAGGGCGCCGGCTGGTTCACTTCGGCGCTCTAATAGACAGTTGTTTTGGAAGCCCTTAGTCCGGTCTCGCTTTACGGCGTAACATTTTCCAAGACCGAAGGCGGTCACACGAAGACGACGAGACAGCCATCTTCAGGGAACAGCGAGGACGGTGGCTCGCTCTCTAACGGGTGTGCCTCGCTTTGACAGATCTATGGCACTGCGGTGGCGGTCACTCGGGGAAGAAGGGTGGGACAAAGAACGTTCTTGTTTTGAACACGAAAACGTTGTGTACGTTGGGTGCAGTTGCCTGCCGAGGAGTCAACACGACAGCTTTAATTTATGTAATGCGCTGCCCAGCCCCGTGTATTCCTACCAGAAGCAGCTAGAGCACGTTTTTTTTTTTTAAATGCGAAGCATTTCTTAGCGAACTTCTACGACTTTGAGCGTATCTATCTATCTATCTAGCCGCCTACGACTTTGTGCTCTCCTGGCCGTTTTATTCATGGGGTGTATACCAAAATTGGTATGGCACAAGATGACTGTACGGCGAACATAAATGACTGGTCATAACATGAAAATCATGACAGGCATGCCATGTACATCATGATTTATATGCCACAGTCTTGGGGCTCTTGCGGCCGTTTCGTTAATTTGATATATACCAAAATTGGTATGGCTTGGCAAGAGTGTATGGCGAACATAAATAACAGGAGTTTATGTGAAAATCATGACACGCATGTCATGCACAGCATGACTTACGTGCCACGCTCATGGTGCGCTGGCGGCCGTTTGGCTAGATTGATATTCACCAAAATTGGTATTGCGCGACGTGACTGTGTGACGAGCATAAATAACAGGAGTTAATGTGAAAATCACGACACGAACATCATGTACAGCATTACTTACGTGCCACGCTCATGGTGCGCTGGCGGCCGTTTGGCTAGATTGATATTCACCAAAATTGGTATTGCGCGACGTGACTGTCTGACGACCATAAATAACAGGATTAATATGACAATCATGAGCGCATGTCATGTAGGGCATGATTTAGACGCCACGCTCGTGGTGCGCTCGCGGCCGTTTTGTTAGCTGGATATATACCAAAATCAGTGTGTCAGCTGAGTGCGTGTCGAATATAAATAGCAGATCACGAATCGTATATATGTACCAGAATGCACGTTTCATTAGCATGGCATATGCCAGATTGTACATCTATCCATTCATGGCAAACTTGCAATATATAGTGAACTAGATGTCACAACATGAATGACTTCGTTTGCCTCAATGACAAACAAGACAATATATGCAGCTCTTTGCTGGCTGCTTCGCATTACTTCGATTCCCAGATTGCGTGGGATCTGCCGGCTTTTTTTTTTTCATTGCATTGTGCAATAGATGAAGTTTGCAGACTTGCTACTTTTACTCAACAGCCCTAGCTCGTATGCAATTGATGTAAAACAAACTAAAAATGTCTGCCATGGTTTTTTTTTTTTTTTTCAGTTTATGGAGGTATATTTTGTAGTCGTTCTTTGAAATGCAAAAATAAGATTGCGTGGTTAGCACTGCGTGCGTACATAAAACAGCCAGCTATGACTCCAATTATATTTTATATTGCCCTGCAATTATTTCGCAAGAGTGTTACGGGCGTAATTAACCGAAAGTATACACAGTACCAGTGAAAGTCGTGACACTGAAAGGAGTCCCCAAAACAATCTCTAGAAAATATCTTGTGTGTGGCAGGTATCTTCACAATAACCGAAGGTTAGACAGTGCCTCCTTTATGCTCAAGGCATAACTAGCTGAAACGGGTCGGGCCGGGCCGGGCCGGGCCGGGCCGGGCCCAAACCTTTCGGGCCCGGGCCGGGTACGGGCCACATTTAAGAACACCGGGCCGGGCTCGGGCGGGCCGGAGCATGGCGTTTTCGGGCCGGGCCGGGCCCGGGCCGGAAAAATCGGCCCGTGCAGTGCTCTAGTACTGGGCCTTATTTCTCGGACTATTGCACCACAGCTTGTCAGTGTTGTCAAACGCATGTAAGATTAATATCCGTTCAGTCGAGGTTTGCAGTGCCAGGCGCTGAGTATTTGCCTAGGACTGCCCCAGTGCACTTCAAGTTATGCAACGATTTGGCTTGCCAGCAATCTTCCACTCGCACCGTGCACCGTTTTAGATTGCCTCAGAGCGCACATCCGACATAAGTCCTGTATTTCCGATCACCACTTGGCCCTGTTGGCCTCTGAAAGACCCCGAGCTACATTTTCAGACGTTATAGTCAATCATCTAAACAGTATTCCATCAAGCTATACACCAGCAACGTGACTTACATGTCCCTCGTGGTGCCTCAATCAGACAGGTACGCCATGAAATTGTGGGGATAAATAAGAGCGACCACTCGAGAATAATTTTACAGCAAGCGACAGTGCTAATATTAAATGAGACATACTCGGACCGAAGGCATATATATCTATGCTAATGGGTCTGTCTCGTTCACCAGCTCTTCAGCTGCAGTCGCCATTCAGGCTGCAACATTTACAATAAAATTTAAGTTGTCACATATAGCGACATCTACGCCGGCCGAGCTTGCTGCTATTAGAGCTGCTCTACAACACATCGTGCCAGAGCGACTACGCAAATGGGTCATATTCTGCGACTCGAAGGCATCACTTCAGAGTTTGAAGTTTGCCCTGCGTAAAGGAACTCACGAGCAATTTTTTGGCACTTTTGTCTGCGCCGCCTACTCCTAGTCACAGACGATAGTGTACGTGAAAGTCACAGCAACCAAATACGAAATGAGAAATTGCCACCATCGTGCTCGAGAAAAAGGACATGATATTACACGTCAGTGGCTACCAGGACATACCGGTATTACTGGTAATGAATTAGCCGACGATGCAGCTCGCTCAGCCCAAGGAGGAACTAGGCTGGTTCCAACCTCTGTATCAAGGACTGATGCGGCAAGACCACTTCAACTGCTGTCTCGGAATCTTACATCCACTTTTTGTCGTCGCCTAGTTTCCAAAGGTGTCATCTACATGAACTTGATCCTTCGTTAAAGCTACCGCTCCGGTGCAACGCTATTATTCCGCCTTTGGATGAGTATTGCATTCACAAAGGCGTACTTGCCGCGTCGGAATGGCGGAAACCTCTACATGCGACCCCTGCGGGACCGGGGACAATTGAACACGTCCTGTGCGGCTATATTTGCTGTGGCACCCAGCGATACCTTCTCCGACTGGTTCTGAACCACGTCGACTTGAGAGCTTTTTCTGCAGCCAAGATTCTAGGAGTGTGAACATGTGCCTCAAAGGCGCAGAAGGCAACGAAAGCGTTACTGTAGTATTTAAAGAGAACAGGTCTAGCTGTGCGGCTGTCTGTAGAGTTGATAGTCTCCCCCAAGTTTGCATGTCATTCTGCCCATCTCTCTCGTATTCTGTAATTCTTCTCACTCTCTGCCCCTTTCCTGAGTGCAGGGTAGCAAACCGGACATGCGTCTTGTTAAACTTCCTGTCTTTCCTCACTTCTCCCTCTGTCTCTCGCTTTATTATTAATAAACGGTTACAGGTACTCTGCACGTTTTGCATATTTCGCCAAAAAGTTTTCGTTTTAAGCAAGTCCTGAAACTACAAACGTATCTAAAATGTACTGTGTGGTCATTGCATTCAAGCTTTAGGAGACGGCCAACCCAAGCGCGCAGGCCTCAGACTTGGGGCAACAGCGCCCTCAGCGCCCGCAGTGGCCTGCAGCCACGTTCACGCGCGTCCGGCATCATTCATGCCCCTACAAGGCTACGGCAAGCCCAACCGCTCATGCGCACTTCGTCCTCATCTCTTTTACGTCGTCTCCAAGGGGCATCAAGCATCACCAAAGTTGGCATGAACAATATCTCTGCTGGCAACGTCGACTATGCGAGCGTTCTTTGGGGCCAGTTTACCAACGTTAACATTCAGTAACTGGGGAGACATCAATGTAGTGCTATAAGATTTAGTTTCAATACTCATGGCCCAATCTCTTTTATTCATTTACATACCGAAGCTTACTCGCAAAGAATAGTCGAAAAGAATAAAAATCTCTCGCACTATGCTTCAGTTCAAAAGTGGTATGACTACGTGAAACAGATAAGCACGTTATTAGACGTGATTTTTCACTGCATATGCCGCTATACATCGACATTACATTAGTCTCATTTCAGAGTGGAAAGATTGTCTCTAAGTGCTTCATCTTTCCGCGAACAGTAGTGCAATGAATATGCGTAGCATATTTTTTTATTATATATTTTATTTACATAGTTCGAGCAACGCCGTAGTGGCATTACTGCAGGGGGGTCCACATACAAAGTCAGTATGCTTGATGACATTTCTGCGATAGTACACCAAAACATAGTAGAAAATTTAATTATAACAATATATACCAATTACAGCCCGCAAAAAATATTTTAGTACAATATGTCACGTGGGAAACAGGTACAAAAAGTTAAATGCGCATGGCACAATTTCACAACGATGAGAAAAAAGCACTGTTGTCACTAAAGTTTACTATATCCTCGGGAAGTTCATTCCAGTCTTTAATTGTTTTTAAAAAGAATGAGTTGACAAAAGTAGTGGTTTTCAATGCGTATTCTCGTATTTTATGTGTGTGTTGGCATCTTGTGGAACGATATGTTGGTGCTAGTAGGTATTCCGACTTATCAATTCCTGTTTGGTTATAATATGTACTATGCAGTAGTTTTAATCGAAGTTTCCGTCTTCTAGATTGTAGAGTTTCCCAGCCTAATGTAGCCTTTATTTCTGAGATACTAGCGAATAGGTCGTAGTTGTTGCTGACAAAACGGGCTGCCGGGTTTTGAACCTTTTCTATTGTTTCTGCACTTTTGAGCCGGCTTCCAGAGAACACAAGCATATTCAAGTATAGACCTTACATGCAGGAAGTAAAGAGTTTCTTTTACCTCTTTTGTTGCACAATAAAAGTTTCTGCGAATAAAAAACAACATTCTACTCGTCTTTAAGATCATTTGGTCTATGTGTCTGTTCCAGTGGAATGATTCTGTTAAGTAAATTCCTAAATATTTACACTCAGGTACTTTTTTGACTGCCTCGCCATCAATACTGTATGTATGCTGAATCTCTGAAGTGTTTTTGCAAAGCTTACGTGGTTGCACTTCGAGATATTTGAACACATATTCCACGTGGAGCCAAGTCATCTTGCAATAACTCAGTGTCTGCGATTGAAGTAATGTGACCGTAGATGACGCAATCATCTGCAAATAATTTTATGCAAGATTTTATGTCATCTGCTATATTATTTATATAAACCAAAAATAACAGCGGACCCTGACGCTACCTTGTGGCACGCCTGAAGTCTCGTTTACATAAGAAAACTTTTTAGAATTTAAAACAACACCCTGTTCACGACCACCGGAGCCAAGTTTAGAGCTTAGCATTAATATTCAAAGAAGCAAGTTTAATATCTAACAGATAATGTGGGACCGTATCAAATGCCTTGCGGAATACGACAAACAATGCATCAGCAATGTTGTTACGGTCAAGTGCAATCAGCACGTCATGCTGAAATTCATTCAGTTGTGTCACGCATGAACGACCCTGCCGAAATCCATGCTGGGAGTGAGCGAAAAAATGAGCAGCTTCGATATATTTGAGAATGCGCTATAAATAATGTGCTCTAACAATTTGCAACAGGTTGAAATTAAGGATTAAGGATATTGTCACGTGGTCGTGACGTCGACGAACACAGCAGTCGGCGTTTGTAGGATGAAACTGTTTATTTGGCCGAACTTGTGGCCGGAAAATGAGAACTAGAACTACAGCAATGCACGCTGTACAATGATAGCGGCGAACAGGGCGTCGTCCGTCGATCAATTGACTAGCGGTGAAGCGTGTCGGCATTTAAACGTGTGCCGTCGAATATTCCAGCGTTATCGCTGGCTGTCGTACAAATTCTAGAATAAGCTCGAGTGTGCGCGTCTTGCGCGCAATCTTAACAAAACGATCTACAATGGTCGCGAAGGTTCTCGAACAATGAGGCGCGGTTCGCGCTGAGCGTTGCTGACAGTCTTTGTGGCCGAAAACCGAATACAGCAAAAGTGATAAAGAAAGGCACGTGGCAATATGCTTACTAACAAAAGACAACACTGAAAAAAATCCACGTTCTGCTTGAGAAAATACACCTTTGATACACACTGCGCTTCTCTGAATTTTTCTTTCTTGCTTTCTTTTCCTCTTGCCAACTTACAAGTACTGCCTGGTTACTTAGTAAGATGGTCATATTCATGTGAAACCTTCGTGTTTTTCATGTATGTGTGCTCTTTCCATGTACTTCCTGTTTTCTGTGTCTCTCTGCAGTAACCCCTTTTCATTATAGTTAATAGAACTGTAGATATGTGAGTAAACAAAAATAAAGAAATAAGAACACTATTATGACACATATCTACCAGCACACAAAAAACACACATGGACAATGTAGAGAAGGACACGTGTCCCCGTGTCCATGTGTACATGTGTGTTTTTATGGCAGATGTATTATAATGCTGTTCAAAACCAACTAGCGCAGTTGTCTACGCTTTACGAAAAAAAAACTTTCTGTTCCACTTATTATTGCGTTCTTCGTATGGTAGTCCTCCCTAATTTACTTTCGCTAATGCTCCAGTGTCGTTTATTTGGACAAGCGCGTGTTTTGCGCCGGTTGTCCGCCTATCCGTCACCATCTTCATGTCTCACTTTGTGAAAGTGCTTAAAACGCTTGTGTTAATAGTGTGCAATAACGGTTTGCATCCCAATTTTTTTAAGCGTACGCAATCGCATTAAACACGGTTAAAAAGCCACAAACAACATTCTTGGTTAAACAGCAGCTGTGTGCACCACACGTTCGGCGAGTAAAATTCGTTTCAAAGTCTGACAAAATGCTTCGTCTAAACGGCCTGCTTATGCTGTTCCTTCTACGCCATCACCCCCTTCTTTTGCACTACTCCACCCCACACGCACGTATTTTCAGGTTAACGTGTCTCCTATACCATTCAATGCTGCTTTTTATTCAATCCGATATGCGTTAATTTTAAGGTAACACGCTTAGAAGGCTTGAAACTGCCCGTGCACTTACAAATATTGACATCGTACAGGTTAGGCTGCCGTGGTTGGTTACGACACCGCGCTCGTCCACTCGGCTGAGAAGCTCTCCGTTTCAGGTTCTAGCACTGGAACATTGCTTTCGGTTTCTGTGTGTGTTCCTTTTGGTAACGCAGGTTCAAGTACATTCAGACGTCCTTTCGTTCATTCACTCGTTTCATTACCGTTTTTTTTTTTTTGTAACACATGTTAAAATAAGTTCGTTCGTTTCTTATAAATGTGTCATACGCTTAGAAATAGGCTTTCTTTCTGGGTATACCCAGATGGAATTAAAAACTTTTATTTGCCTGTGGACGCCAATTTAAAGTTTTAAGGGTTCATTTCATAAAATCAATAACAACGTCGCGTCAATTCGAGGAGAGCAAACGTTCATGTGTGTACGAAAAGTATTGAAATTCGTATCTAGCCATTTAGTTTTATAATAACACATGTCTCTTTCGCTGCTATTTATTTTTGAAAAAAAAAAACGCCCCATTCACCATTCAACTTCCGAAACATAAATAACCAGCGCACGCCCAACTTCACCTGCATTTCGACTTTAATTTTTGTAATGTGGAAAAACTACCGATGTAACTATCAAAGACAGCGTAGTGAGAAACTGCAGTATATGCTTGATCATACGGGGTTCTTTAAAAGTACCCGCAACTTTGTTTGTTTGTTCTTTTGTTTGTTTGCTTGCTTGCTTGCTTGCTTGCTTGCTTGTTCGTCATTATTGAAATGCGACCTCCGGGGTCGGAAACAAACTTGGGACACCTATCTCAGCAGAACTCCACACTCGCTAAGCAACTGTGTAGAATATTCTTAATATCTCACCATACAGTCATAAACATTCGAACCATTGCAACGTGTAGAAGGAAATTAACATCGAAAAGCTGAAAGGCACTGTATCGTTTTTATTTTATCTCAATTTGCGCTACTGGTACACATTCGCACACACATCGACGAGATCGGCGTTATTTACACGTGTCACCCATGTTCATCCATGGGCAACGCAAGGCGAGGCATGTAATGAATGTTTGAAACACGATCGTATTGATCGCGTTCCACTGCAAAGACTTCTTCACGTGTACCTTTTTTTTTCTCTCGTTTGCACGTACGGAGTCGCTTCGGCGCTACTTTCGCCGCACACACGTTCTTCAAAATAGCCCTTCGGCGACAGCGATAAGCGCGACTCCACGTTTCTGCACTTTCCAGCGTCTTATCCGCGCTCCAGATAAGGACCTGTCTGGCTGGAGTATTCACGCCCACAAACCCTGGGATCAAAGTCCTGCTTCTGATACAACGCCGAGAGTAGGTGCACCTGTCAATTAGCGAAGGTGTGCACCTGAACCATCGCCGACTTCATAAGAGCATATGAGATACCGCAAAAAATAAATCGTTGCTCCTTGCGATACACTCAAAGTTAATCGATTTAATGATTTTTACTGCGCGCTGGGCAAAACTAGTACATTGTACAATGCACAGATCATTAGTGTTCTGTACAGACCTTCGCTTCTTCAATGCAGCGACTAATAAAAAAATCTTTTCGGCACGCGATGCTCCAGCTTGTGTGCGCAAATTTTGCATCACGTACATTTTATGCTCGCCTTTTTTCAATATAATACTGATCACGCTTGCCTGCCTTGTTTATTGTGAACAAATAATCTTCAAGCTAGCCTTCGTCTACGCCCTTTGTAATACGCAATCTTTCTAATGTATTTACAGAAATACAAAAAAGACGCGTACCATGGAGGAAGAATTCAAGACAGAACAGGAATTGGCGTCACTCGATGGTACGTGTCTTTTTTTGTATTGAGTAACGACCTTTTCTGTTCTGTCTTAAATTCTTCCTCGATGGTACGCGTCTTTTTTTTTTTTTTTTATTTCAGTAAGCACGTACCAACTAGCCCAACAACAAGTTTTACTTTCTAATATATATAGCGATGTTTCTAACATATATAGCGATTATATCGCTATATATATATATATATTCAGGTATCTGCAGTACGGCTAAGTATATAGCCTCAGAGATTGGTTCCAAATATGCCCTGGCGCTTATGATTTTTTTTTTTACTTTGTCGACAAACAGGCAAAGAGCGCCATGTGTTATGACGAGCTATTGTGACCATACTACTTTGAAATTTCGCTGCGTAATTTGAGCAATAATAATGTAGTTGTGAGCGTAAAATGATGTCAATTTTTAGCTAAGTATAGGGATCCGTACTATGCAAATAATTTGCAGCCTGCACCTGTGTGATATGATTGCTCCAAATGTTGTGAGAGAGGGGCGGCTGTTTCATGCTACGGCTTGCTGCGAGTTCATCGCACATCCTGATAGTGTCATATGCATCTACATACCTTCTATCTCAATTGCATACATTGTGCAATTGAGATAGAAGGTAATTAGCAGCCCTCGAGGCACAATCAGAAAGTATTATGTTGTATGTCGGTCGAGCTGGTGCGCAAGAAGAATCAATTGAACAGTCAGTTCGGACACAATGAATGGCTCGGTGATTCGACTTTCAACAAGTGATGCAAACGCGTAACTGTGTCGAGAGTTTTCGAATAGGTATTACGTTTGCCTATTGCCTCTGACTGCGTTACCTCTAATCTAAGAACACCTTTTTTATGATACTTTCAGTCTTTTGTTAAGCCAAGCAGTGTATGTTGTTTTGCCTATTTTGAATACTATGTTTCTGTGGTTCACACCTGCTATAGTCTTCTTTTGGGACTGCAGTATATATATAAATAAAAAAAATTGTTCTGAGTGGTGTTGCATGTGCCGTACAAATACCAAAGAAAATCTTAGCGCCACCATTGTACGAGGACATCCACCACAAAAAGTGCTCCACGGAAAAGTATTGCACAACGTTTTCGGCACATTTTAAACATTATAAATCATTTTTTGGCGTAGTATTGGACATTCAGTTTTGGCAGATCTCTAATCACTAGGTAGACTACAAAACTTCAGTAAACCGTCACGATGCTGGCAGCACCGTTGCGTTATAAACAAACTTGTGCGTTTCAAGTTCACACCTCGATAATTCCAGTCTAAAATTTAAAGATGTTCCATAAAAGTTTGCGTCCCTTTTGGAGAAAGAACGTGTCTTAAAATATTTTCTCCCTTTTCCAGGAAGAATGGTCATTGTTAAGGCAACATCAAAAGCGTGCGGGGCTGATTTTCCTTCAGTGTTCGCTCCGAAGCCTTTATGCGCGTGCGTAAGTTGATTAGGTTTCATTTCACTAGAACAGAAGATATTACTCAATCCCTTTCTTTGTTTTCATTCGGGACATGAGCTCCTGTGCCGTCGCCATCTTGAAAATGATAGTGATTCTGAACTGCAGGACGAACCGCAGCAAAATTATAACAATGGGCGTTCTCGAAATTACATTCGATCACACGTACGACTTTTCCATCGCATACGGGTCTGTTTTGAAAGTGGCGCCTTTGTAACACTTGTATTGGCTGCCTCGCCGCGTCAGCGACGATTAGTCTCTAACAAACTATCATGACAGTGAAAATGACAATGACGTTCATTTTTCGCGTCAATATAGTGGAATAATACGAAGTGGTGGGCGGAAAAAGCTGCCATTCAAACAGCTTGACGAAGCCTCAGGCCCAATCACTGGCGACAACAGCAGTTATATAGTAACAATATATCAACATAATTCAAGAATACATAATAAAGTGAGCATACACGAGAACAATAAAATACAGTCTAATTTTACAAAATTGCAATGTTTTCCAGAGACAAGAAAGAACACAAGATAATAACATTATTCAAATGTAACCTTGCTTATTGTAGAGCATGAAAAATAGAACAAGAAAACAAAACACAGCACATCCAAGACTTAAAAGCACTACACAGAGAAGAGTGGCCTTCGAGGTCGTCCAACGCTCGCGGGCGTCATCACAGCTCTCGGAAGCCGCAGCATCTTTTTTACAGAACGACAGGTGGCGGCAACTGTAGTTCCACCACTAACTGTTTCTGTCTCGCGTTGTTTCTTTCTGCTACACTTTGTTTTTTATCTCGTTCGTTTTATCGCCGTCACATGTACTGCACCGGCATGCGCCGACCGCAGCAGCAGCGGAAGCAGCGCCACCGCGCAGACATCGCGGCGAGTATAAAAACCGCCCCTCGCTGTCGTCTGCTTCACCATTCGACTTCTGGTCCTTTGGTAGCTCGACAGGTCCGGCAACAGACTCCCATTCCCGCCCACACCAACCATGGCCCCAAACAGGAACCCACCCATCAAGTTCACCCAGGTAAGCTTCCGTTCCGTGTAAGCAACCGCGCTTGCAGGAAGAAAAAAAAAAGAAGGCGCCGGTCCCCAGACATGCTTTTCTCCCTCGCCGCGGCTTTCAGAGTGCCGGTGTCGACGCACTCTCTCGGCTGTTTTCGGCGGCGGCGAGGGCGGTTTCTCGCTTTTCAAACTTGTCGCCGCTGTTGGTGTTGATGTTATAACTTTCTCTAGAGACCTGGGCCCCGGTTAACAGCTTGCCGTTGTCACCGCGTCTAGAAGTATTGAAGAAAACTTGTCGTGCGAAAGAGGTGGATTGTTACCGCGCTATAGTTCTACACACAGTACCTATGATGCTGTCTTTTTCTGATTTGCGTGTTATCTCCTGCTGTTCTGCGGAGCCGACGGGTGCATAGAAAGCCGTCTTCGAAGGCGCCCCTCCCCGCCTGCTGCGAAGCCATCTGTGCGTTTTCGTTGACTGCGCGCATTCCTGAAGCAACTAAGAAAGCGGATTTTTTTTATGCGGTTTAAAGTTTACTTGCATTGTTTACGATATGCTCTTGCCACATATTGTTAGACTTGCTGAACGTTCCGTAGTACGGGAAAACTGAGTTGACGTATACCTTTTCGTATAATTATTAGTAGGAGACATCAAGAAAGAACCGAAAAGATGTAAAAAAAAAACCATCTTCCTAAACTAGCTACTTCGTAGTATTTATTTCAGTTTACAATTAGTAGCCGTAGAGATCGAAAGTCTTTCACTTGGAACATATTTTAAAGATGACAGCACCTTCTAACTTTCTAAATGCGCTTTGACGATGTGTATTGGTGTTCAGTTATTTTTCTAGCTTCCTTGCATAAAAATGTCCCTTGTTAAAAAGGTACGTAGAACTACCGAATATGTCTAGAAGATTTACAGTATTCATATCTGAAAACGGGCGCTATGGCTTCAGGATTTATCCCCAGTAAATGCGCCATGTGAAATACTGTATTCAATTCGTGTACTGCAATATGTTCACTAATTCGTTGAAAACACGATTAGTCAAGTGTTCTTATCTAGTCAATTACATTTTCATCTCGTGGAATAACTCAAGCTGCCATTACCTGTATCATTCACCGCGACTCTCGGACCACATTGGAGAATTTATGACTTGCGCATGACATATAATAAACTGCCCAGACCGCAGAACTAATTTCATAACGCTGCCGTTGATACCGCAACATCGCAACTGCTTTCAATATTTCTTCTAGCTCTCAGTTAACGCCATTCCAACTAAGCACAATTTTTACCTGTATTTATACATAACAATGTGTTGCTATAAGCCTGCTCGATCAGATGGAGCGTAACGTTTGCATGATTTTCACTTGCCGCTGTTATATTTGCTTGTTGTAACATTGAAAACTCTTGCGTTGCCTAATTACGTTGCTGTAACTTCCTTCTGAAGACGTGCTTCGTGATGCAATGACTGCACGACTCGTTGCCTCCGCGGAAAGCTCGGGCTAAGGGCACCGCAAGCTGCCTCGCCGCAGCTTTTGCCTTAAATTTCTCCATTGTTTGCTCGCAATAGAAATATATAATATCAACCTCTTTGGGTAATTAAGCTATGAGAGAGCAATAAGCCGCTTACAGGCTGTGTTTAAACTTTCTGCTAATGTCAAATAAAGCATCTGGCATTCAGGTAGATATACCTGAACACCTCGTTCCCGTGATGCGCAAGTCCTTAACCTGAAAGTCTGCTTCGGACACATGAGGCAGACGAATGAACCAGAGGGAGGCGGGGAACTTATGCGTTATTTTGACTGTTTGTTCTTGTGGGGTTGAGGGGCGAAGGGGGGGGGGGGCAGGAAATAATTTGGAGCCCCCCCCCCCCCGTCCCCATGGCGCCGCCCCTGGAATTGGACAGGAAATATTGGAGGCAGCTAGATCGGAGACGTTTCTTTTTAACCTGTTATACGCAGTAGAAGGATGCCTACTGAGAAGTACATAGCGTCGCGCCCAAGTGCTATCGTGCGCAAATAGCAGGGCTATTCTTTTACCGAAAGCAAAGAAATGCAACTTGTCCTTTGGTTGGCTCTCAATGGACGTAATATCTCCATTATGTGTCAAAATACCGAGTAAACTTGGACATGTCAGTTCAATAGGTTTGCTTTTAGCATACTGTGGCCTTTTTTATGCTGTACCGGCGTTGTCCCTAGCGGTCGCGCCCGTCTTCACCTTGGGCATAAAGGAACACGGGGCATCCAAGCGCGTTAGTTTACGGCGGCGGCAGCAGCAGCAGCGTTTGCATTAAAGGTCTATTCTTTCCAATGCGGCTGCTATCTAACCTTGATACGTATTTGCGCTGATCGCTCGACGGGGACCCATTCCGACCCAGCCTGGCTCGAAGTAATATGCTATTGGCGTCTATGCCCCCATTAAAGTAACGCAACAACTGTTGTCTATATGGTGCCTGCAATTCGGTGTACATCAGTTGCGTTGGAGCTATGTATAGGAGAAAACAATCGTAAATATCATCTGTTGTGCCGTCTATTTCGCTTCCTGTAAAACAAATGACATGGCAATTGCGGCCCCGCATGTGTGTTTTACAACAGTAAGAAACTGTTTCCAAATCATAGATGGCTTCTCTTAACAGTACATCAACTGCACCATAACACTCGGTAAGCGCACGGCAGGTGCTCTGCTATCAAAATGGCGTAATACTTCAAATATATGGGGTTATCTATGGTATCAAATGACGTTAAGAAATGACGGAGTACAGTGGCATTCAAACACAAACTGCAGATCCATCCAACGCTCAATGTTAAAAGAAAGCGACGAACAATAAAAACGGACCTATTGTACGTTAAACACCAATTCATCCGTATATGCCAAAACATAAAAGTGCGACGTTCAATTACTGCGTGATCAGATAAGCTATTCCATTATTCAATTGTCAAGCTATTGTCAAGACGTTATTAAACTATCGGACTAGGTCACGGGATCGAGTCCCGGCCGCGGCGGCCGCATTTTCGATGGAGGCGAATATGCTTGAAGCCCGTGTACTTGGATTTAGGTGCACGTTAAAGAACACCAGGTGGTCAACATTTCCGGAGCCCTCTACTACGGCGCCTCTCATAAACAAATCGTGGTTTTCGTACGTTAAACCCAACAATTATTATTATTAAACTATCTAACTATCCGGTAGTAGAACTAGCTTACGCGTATCCACATTCTCTGCGCTGTCTTTGGAAGATTCTTAATACATATACGTCGCTTTGAGCGTTATATGATGCCCTGCTTGTTAGAGAAAGAAGTATTCACTCAAAACGGGCACTGACACCTTTCAAAGTCATTGAAGTTGCAATAATACTATGGCGAACGTGGGATACATCTTCACAACAGCGTTATGTATAAACTAGGCGCAAATTAAACTTAACATAATGTCAGACGCGTCGAGAATCGGCTAAAAGAACATAATTTACTACTACGACCCATTAGAAAATTCCCCCCCCCCCCCCCCCCCCCCCCACCAAAAAAAAATGTTAAGACAAACCAGTAAACGCGTCAGTGAAAGCGCGCGTTTATTAACAGAAAAAGAAAGAATAATTATGCGCAATAAAACGGTGTTCAAACGTTAGTAATTCAGATGAGAGAGGTGCCTAATGAACGTTGAACAGAAATGTGCCTCGAAACAAGACCCTTTCTTTAAAGTTTAAATACGGGGCGTTGACAGCAATAAAGTTACACACTTATTCTCAGTTTCGTTATAATTGTGAAGGTAAGAGTCAAGCGTACAATTCGCAAAAGCTTCCTTAGTGCGCATAAAACAACGGGTATACACTCCCCCACTCGAATCACCCCGGTAGAGGAAAGCATTTAAAGTCGTGTAAACATGCCCAAGACGAGGCGGCGTCGCTTGGAACAATAGTCTGGGGCACTTGCCTCCAAGATAGCGAGGTCGAACGAGGATGTTGTGAGTACAGCATTCGTTCAAGTTTGAAGGGACACGCGTGCAAGGTCACGAAGAGGGCGACAACGAACGCGTGCCTAAGAAGAGTCGTGATAGCAGACGCGATATGCGTGCACTGTTGCTGCTCTTTCTCTTATAGTTCAGTGATTGCTTCCTGCCTCACAAGTAACAAATCACTCTAAGGTGACTACCGTAATAGAAACAGTATCTTGGTTTGTTTTGCTCAATCCTGCGCGCAAGTATTGGGTCTGAATAAAATCACCTCTTCAGTCCTGAGTCTTCAATGATAACGCGAGCGAAGCCTACAGCTTTCATAAAGAAACTTAGCCTTATTGCATTTTGTACGTAATTATTGAGTTTTACGTGGCAACAACAGGGTATGATTACAAGGTATGCGCACCTCGGATTAATTTTAACCACCTAGGGTTCTTTAACGTGCAACAAACTATAGTCAGATACAACTTTAGAAGGCAGGAGAGGCTCCGCCCAGACGACCAAAGCGCGGCAGCCGATCGCCTCCGCGACTAAAGAAATAGTCCCGCTCATGCACGCGCCGATGTTCTCCGAAGGCGGAGCCACCGGCCGTCCCACTCATGACGTCAGTCCCGAGTGCACGCCCATTGGTGCAGGCTTGTGCTCATCCGCCTTTGATGAGGAAATGCCGCTGCCTTGCGAAGTTGTATCCGACTAACACAAACGTATTTTTGCCCCATGAAAATGCGGCCGCCGTGACTGCGAATCGAACCCGCGTCTTCGAGTCTCGAGCTGTCAGGCTACCACGACGGATGTGTTCGTTCTGTATATTTATGTAAATATTAATTGTTGGGGTACGCGCAAGGGAGGACAAAGCTCAGCATGGCTCTACCTTTATAGAGTTACACGTAAGGTAAACCCCAGCCTGGTTTTCATCCCACTTTTTTTTTCATTCGATCCTGAATATCTGTAATTTGGCCCGCCATGGTAGTCCAGTGGTTATGATACTCGACTGCTGAACCACAGGTCGCGGGATCGGATACCGGCCGCGACGGCCCCATTTTCGATGGAGGCGAAAATGCTTGAGGCCCGTGTACTTAGATTTAGATGCACGTTAAAGAACACCCGATGGTCAAAACTTCCGGAGCCCTCCACTACGGCGTCTCTCATAATCAAATCGTGGTTTTGGGACGTTAAATCCCAAGAATTATTATTAGAATATCTGTAATATGTAATATTGTTTGCTTCAGGTTTTTCTGTTAAGTCGTCTAGTTATTACTTTGTAGTCGTGTAGGAGTGTTATGACAGCAACAGAATGGGATATGTAACGCTCACACAGGGTATACTACTCCAATCCTCACGTTGAGGTTACTAGTGCATCTGGTTGCGCTGTTCTGTTCTTGTGCGATTCACCCGAAGTTCAAGTGTACGAATAGACTCAGATTAAACACCTCTTTTCAATCAACCAGCTTGCTTTTGTGTACCCAAATATCATCGAATTTTTTTCTTGGGGCTTCCTGACATGGTCAGAGTAACGGGAATCCTTGACTTGCGTTGAACAATTTCTGATGGCTTTTGGAAGATTTATAATTTAAAGTGATGATAGGGTGGTTTTCCCTTTCCATCAAGGGCATTTACTTTTGCCGCTTGTTTTGTAGTCGTAACCAAATAACATATAATTCGTGCTGAAGCTTGGGCAATTATTCGCAGTGGGTGTGCGCCATTGGTGCAAGGAAAACAAAGCAGACAAACACGTGTCACCATCGTGGCATTTCATAAAAAAGCACCACTATAATATCCTCATTGGTTTGCCAAGTTAGTTTTTTTTTCTGCCTTCTACTGCCCCATATTTACTGCCATCCCCTGTAGTGGGTTGAACCATTTATCCAGGACCCAAACAACCCTTTGAGCTCGCACAGTTGTGTGCACATTTCATGTCGGTTCCTTCTTGGCTTGAAGATTTTGTATGTGCGCTTAATTATCTACTCGCTGCTCCATACGAATTATGTAACAAGTGACCTAATTCCCACTGTTCTCCCTGCAGATCTTCATCAACAACGAGTTCGTGAACTCCGTGAGCGGCAAGACCTTCCCGACGTACAACCCGGCGACCGGGAAGAAGATCGCCGATGTCCAGGAGGGCGACAAGGTGAGATCCTACAGTCACGGTGCGAGAATAGCCTGTGGCTGATGAGCGTATTCAAAAGTGGCCATATGCCGGGCGCACTAATGCACTGACAGCAAGTTATTATATGGGTTTTCATCATAAGGTACAGGTTTAATTTCGTACAAGATCATAAGAGATTAAGCTCAACAAGGCGGAATGGTTAGAAATAGGTCATCGCAGTGTCCTGCTTGTCTGTGTAGATCGTTTCTCGGTGAACGTGCTGTTCACGCACTGGGAAGTAGTGCATTCAATGGCTTACACCAAATGAAGAGTGCTTTTAGACTTTCAGGAACACTAAAACATCGCAGGAGACGGAGGTCATCAACTATACGATCATTAGGTCTTGCAGTAATATTTTTAGGTTTCGAGATCTCATCATTCCCATGCTCCAGTATTTAAATATTCCCATTAGGCTGTTGTTCTTGGAGGCAGCGCCAATGAAAACTGCCCAACTTCACTGTGGGCAAGTTCCATGCCTCGTAACTCCTTTCCTATATGCATCATTTTTTCTTTTCTTTTTTGCCGAACCCGTCGGCGCGATTTCCATGTGCTGCGCGACATGCTTCTTCCTTCTTTTTTTTCCTCGTATAATTTCGACAAGCAGCTTCGGCAGGACGCGACGGATTCCTTTATAAAGAATAACACGTCCTTTTTTTTTTTGTGTGTGTGTGTGTGTGTGTGTGTGTGTGTGTGTGTGTGTGTGTGTGTGTGTGTGTGTGTGTGTGTGTGTGTTCGGCCACGTGTACTTAGATACATGTTATAAATGCATAAAACCTAAGCTAAAGGGATAAAAAAACGAGCACTTTCCCCCAGATTCTGTGCTGTTATGTTCAGCTCGCAGAATTTTTGAACAGCTGCTGTGTTACAGCCGCCCTTCAGAACTCCCAGACCTACAAAACCCCCTTTTTTTCCCGCTTTTGTTTTCATTCGCCTTCTTATATGATCTGACTCGCTGCTTCAACATGTCGTTGTAATGTTTCCCTAAACGTGACGCAGAAAATGGCATTGAGCAGCGGTACTTCGATGTTTATTTTACAAGGGTACGCGCCATTTCGTTTCCATCGTGACGTCTCCGTATTTCTTGCGTGCTCCAAGGCTGACACTTAAATGCGTGGAATTTTCAACTGAACCGGCCGCGTCGGTTCAAAGCGTGCTTTGCTTGCTTCCATTGTTATCTACTGCGACTAGCTATTTCAGCAATGCGAGAGCACGATACGGTAGCTTTTTTTTTTAACCTTTAGCACGTGTTTTACTTTCAAGTACAACAGCATGTAGTAGACCAAAAACGACTGAAAGGGGAAAATGGAAGCTCGCGAGGAAAAAATCCGTAAACAGGAGGGTGGGTGCTCGAGCCGACGTTTCGACCAACGGACTTGTCATCTTCAAGGCTTAGTTCCAACCTTGAAGAAGACAAGTCCACTTGTCGAAACGTCGGCTCGTGCACCCACCCCCTGTTTACGGAATTTATTTTCATTACGTGTAATAGTGTCGCGTAATAAAAACACGCTGCATCTTTCACATCGATTGCGTAACGCGGGAGATTTTGTAATATTCTACATCATAACCACCATGAGGGGTGGTCACAAATCGTCGTTGCGAGAAATACGAGCGCAAAGATGTCGTTGCAGTTGAATGGCGGTGTCAAAATTAGTCATCGCATGATTTCGCACGTAAGTGGCCGTCCTGCGAAATAGTTTTAAAAGTTCGGGCATTCGGAATTTTCGCATGAACTGCGTGACATACACAGAGGGCTCGAAGTGTGGGTACGCGCTGGTGCGTGTGGGAAGGGGACGGAGGGAGTGTCACACATCATTGATGAACGAAAGGGCAGTTTTTCCGAGGAGGTCGTTTCTTTGTTAGACACCACCAAATGAATCTAACAGACATTTAGGCCAATGTCGCGACAGGGGACGCTGTTTGTTGTGTTTGACAGTAGTGTGGTAATTGTGACGTAGATTGAAACGAACTAACGTGGACAATAAGATCGCCCTTTCCGTCGGTGGGATCCAAACCCACAACCTTCGAATGCGGTGGGTTGGCACCTCACCGAAGGAACGGGTGATTTTTCGTCCGCTTAGTTCATTTCATTCTAGGTCATAATTACTAAACTACAGTTAGACAACAATTAATGGCCCCGTGTGCTTTCCTTGACCCATCGATGTGTGTCGAATTCACGAACTTCAAGGATGAATTCTAGGATTGGAAACAAAGGAAGCAGTGGAATGAGGTTACACGCGCCCATCAGGAACACGTAGCAGGCATGATGAACGCTGCCGTTCGGCTAGAGGTTGTACGTCACGTCATCTCGTATAACTGTAACTATGACATTGGGTGGGCCTCTGCTGCCGCACCCTTTCCAGCGACACTGAAATGCGCTCGCTTCCTTTCGCCAAACTTCAGTCTGTATTATGCGACGTGTAGGCGGGCATTGCGACGAGTTTGCGCAGCTGCGGAGCCACGCAGGCATTGTCCTTCGTATACATTAAATACAGCATGAGGCCACACAGCGCGTTCAACTAACGTTTAGTCGACCCCGAGTGTCCTTCGGGCACGTCCGGAGAGCTCCGTAACTATGTCATGTTTTTTTTAAATATATTTAAAGCAATGCAGAATTTAAAATAGTCTATGACAGACAGTACAAGTGTAGATCCTGACGTGATTGCTGTACGCGGCGAATGATTACTTGCATGGAAACTCTATACACGCCAACGAATAATAGGGTGACATGTGATGAAATATATTTTCGTTAATTTGCTATACACACTGCACTTGAATTGCAGCCGCTGAGATTGCGAGGCTATAATTCGATTTCTTGAGGGTGTGAGTTATACGACATAAGACATCCTTTATAACTGTTCATATTGAACAGCGCAAAAAAAAAAAAAAGAGAGAGAGACACAAAGAGGCTGCACAACACGAGCGCTGACTGACAACTAAATTCTTTATTCAAGCACAAAGAAAAATAAAGAAAGGAAAGAAACAGAGATGCGCGCGCACCCTAAGCACATGACAAGAGATTGCAGGCATACAGAAAAATTAAGTATTGTCCAAGTAAGCCATCTCGCAGTATAGCAACGCGATCGATGGAGTGCTGACACACGTGTCACCATTTTTGCTGATAGCAAAGGCTTCAGCTATCTGTCTGATTCGTGTTGTGCAGCCTCCTCTTTGTGTCTCGTTTTTTTTTTTGCGCTGTTCAGTATGAACCCCATCCAACTAGCCCAACTATCCCTTTTGCTGCAGCTTATAACTGTTCTTCCAGTTAGTTTTTTTAACCCAAAATGTATTGTACATTCATACAAGACAGAAGTTTAGGTAAGTTCGAGGTTTGCAGACATGAGGAATGGCTGAAAAGGCAATGTCGCTGGAGCCATCCTTTTCACAAGTGGACTTGTCTTCGTCAGTCGCTGCCATGACGAAGAAAAGTCCACTAGTCCAAACGTTGGCTCCAGCGACAGTTCCTGTTAAACGATTCTTGTTTTGTGCACTGAAGTACATAAATGACCATATTTCAAAAGCGGCGTCTCTAAATTCCTTGAAAATGTATACGACTCCTGAATTCAAAGGGCTACTGAATTCAAAGGGATTCGTACGTTGAAATAAAGCTGGAAAGGTGCTAAATAAAAGGGTATTGAGTAATAATTTAATATGTCCATTGTGTGGTTCGGTTTTTGGCGCAAGAGATGTCCGGCGCTCGGAGTAAACAAGCCGAACGACTACAATCGCGCTATCTGGCAGAGGCGACGCTCTTAAAACTTTTCTATTGCGCAAAATAAACATCCGATATGCATTGTCTACAACATGTAATATACAGATGCTCGAGCAGTCCCTTGCATTCGCCGTACTAATTCCCATTATATTTTTATTCAGCACTGCATGGCCCTTTACAACCTTGTGTGCCGCGTGAAGGCAGCGTATGCTTGCGAAACTAAACCGAGAACAATGGGCTCCTAACGACTCTATACAAGCTTAGTTCCTACACTTATTTTGAGGCCAGCGTAGTTGGATGAGACACATGTTGAATGGTTACCTGCAACTCTATATTCGGGGGTTTAAAAGAAGCTTTCTTCGCTATAATAGACAAGGATGAAAAAAAAACGAACTTGGCTAGTATAAAAGTTCGCGTTATATTCGTGTTGCCTGCAGCTATGCTTTCGGAAGGTGTCGCGATCAATTCAGGAGATTTCTTCACGGAAGTTCAGGCGACTTCTTCGGAAGCCAGTCAGCCTCCTCACGAAAGAAAACAAAAACTGTGTGTAATCACCATGGTTTTTCTCACGGTCGTCAGTCGAGTCGCTGCTATATACGTATGTGGCTCGGGCAGTCGCGAGAACAACGTGCAGCACGTGACTTGCGAAGAACGATAATCGGGCCCCATAGTATTAAAGATGCCTGATCGGTGCCGCCTGGGCTCTCTTACGCAGCCCTACAGGCAAGCTGTTCTCCACTCGATACTCTTATCTTACGAACGCTTAGCGGTGTACTTGACAATTAGGCGTATCGCCTCCGGTGCTTCGACTGAAAGTTGCTTTGATTGTGATAGTGATTTCCCTTGGCTGCTGCGGAAGTTGAGTGATGTATAAAAGCAGCGTTACGTACGAAGCACGAGTGGAGTACGACGGCGCGTACGTTGCAAAACTATGGCCAGTTGGTGTAGGTCGTAATAAGCGTTCATGATGAGAGATTAGCTTGAAGCGCACCGAAACCTCGGACAATAGAAGTCGACAGGGCGTCCATTTACTGTCCAGTCCCACTATTTGCGTCCTCGGTGCGCCTCAAACTAATACTTCATCATTGGCGCCTATATATATACACAGAGTACAATACGTCTTCGTCCTTCCCGGTCTTATACTGTAACCAATCAAAGCGCCAGGTGAAGCGAGCCATTCTTTCTGACCAACCTGGAAGATGCCTCCGCTGACGCCACCACGGCGATACCCGTTCCCGGAGACGTTAGCTGGGTTCCCGGCGGCTTTTCGGCGTTCCCCGTACCGTTAATTATCGCCGTAGCGCGGTCGTTACAGGCGTTCGAGCGTGTTGGCGACGATGACTGCCTACCGGGCGCTACCGACGACATGGCGGCGATCCGCGGTCAGTCGACCCTTCGTTGTCGCGGCTCCGTGATGCGTTTCCTGTGCTATCCCCGTTGAGGTTTGTTCGTATCCGTTCCCACCGACGCACCACTCTTCTTTCTCGACAATCTGCGACGCGTTCTCCGCTTTCAGTCGCGCGTATTGCGCATGGATGCAGACACGGATTCCTGTGTCCCGCGCTGCGGGTTTCCTCGCGCAAGCGTATTTGGTATGAGTCTGCCATTTGCGAAACTGCGTCTTTAACTGGATGTCTGCTTTAGCCACACACATACGTGCATCTGACTCATCCTTTCTTAACGTGGCTACCCAGTCAAAAAACACGAAAAAGATTGGTTGAGTACTTGGATCTCGGTGTGTGTTGGACAACCCTGGGTGACCAGAAGTCTTCGAGAGACCTCCATAACCGAGCACCTGATGAACTGTTTTGCTCGTTGGTAAACATTTCTGGAGAGGAGGAGGAGAACAACTTTATTTATTCCAAGAGGGAAGGGTACTGTGGTGGAGGGAGCAGAGGAGCCTGGCCGGCGTAGGACTCCGCTAACCTCATGGCCCAATCCAGGATCTGGTCCTGGACCTCGGGCGTCGAGCCGCACGTAGCAGGCTTCCGCTGCTCCTTATTACTATATTTCTGGGGACTTGCGTGCCAAAACCACAATATCGTTATAAGACACGTCGTAGTAAGGGAACGGATTAGTTTGACCACTTGCGCTTCCTAGAGTGCACCTAAGCCTTAAAGGGACACTAAAGGCAAATATTAAGTCGACGTTGATTGTTGAAATAGCGGTCCAGAAACCTCGTAGCGCTGCTTTTGTGCCAAGGAAGTGCTTATTTTGAAATAAAATCACGTTTTCAGTGGTCCGCATCGCGTTAGCGCGCTTCAAATCTCCCGCCTGAAAATACGACTCTCATACGTCACTGCTGCCGTGCCCAACGTTGCCCGCTTTTACTGCGCGGCCGCCGACACTAGTAGCAGCCGAGCGGAAGTAGCGGGACCCACCGTAGCAACAACGGCGCGGCGGCAAGGACTTGCTCGGATAGGCACATTCAAAGCCGTCCCCAAGTTGCGGTTGGTCTCGTAATCCTCAGTACGAAAGTGCAGCGAGCACACACGCAGAGGTTTTGACTGTTTAGCACACTGGCGCAATGGCATGACACTAAGCCACTTCGAGCGTAAGGGTTCATTCCGCGGCACCCAGTGAAAAGACACACCGGTTTCCTTGCTGCAGCACTGGCGTTGTGCACCATTCGGGCATCCGGCAATATCACACGCATGCGGCATTTTGTCGAACTTTCTGTCAGAGCGACTTTCGCGAGCGCGCAAAACACGCACGGCAGTACGCGATCCCGAAACTACCACTGAGACGGGCGAGGCACAGTTCGGCGAAAACGGAACCTTTGAACCATGCGCGCCGTTCCCCATGGCAACGCCACGGAGGTTTTGTTTTCCATGAATCAAGCGGAAACGAACAAACAGCATTTTATTACGTGTTTTGATGCTCGGAATGTTCTTTTTTTACTGCTGCTAGTTTGATTACTAGTGTTTTATTGTAGGCCGACTTCCCTACGTCATCGGGATCACTTCGAAAATGTCCCACTCGTGGCGCTCATCATGTGATACATTTAGCTTAATTTCTCGGTAAGTAGGGCACTGCTGTTGATAATATTGCCGTTTTAGAAGTTGTCATACATTGGGCTTTCACTCTGACATAAATTGTTATTTGCCTTTAGTGTCCCTTTAAGTACGCAGGTGTTCTTGCATCTCGCTCCTATTGAAGTGCGGTCGCCGTCGCCGGACTCAGACCCGCGTCCTCCTAATTAGCAGCACGAAAGCGCATACCCGCTTGGCTACTGAGGCGGCTTGCGTGCGTTGGTAAAGCATGACCGTTCGTTTCAAAACTATAAATCCTGGATGAATCGCTGGGACGACCCACCACGGTGGTCTGGTGGTTATGGTGCTCGACTGCTGACCCGAAGGTCGCGGGATCGGATCCCAACCGCAGAGGTCGCATTTTCGATGCAGGCGAAAATGCTTGAGGCCCGTGTGCTTAGATTTAGGTGCACGTTAAAGAACCCTAGGTGGTCGAAATTTCCGGAGCCCTCCACTACGGCGTCTCTCATAATCATATCATGGTTTTGGGACGTTAGACCCCAACAATTATGACAATATAGGGACGCTAAAGTTGCGAGTTTAAATTGATTTTCGTGTTTGGCGCCGCAGCTTTAGGTCAGGTTTCAGCCATCCTGTACAAGTGTTATAGACAAAGTTGGTGATACGCGCGCCCCAGTAACGAAAAAGGCAATTAGTGCTCAACGGCCTACATCCGAATGCGCACTAGCTTCATGGCCGGCTAAGTGCGGTTGCCGCCGGCATTTGTTATCTTTCCTCATACAATCGATGCACAAAGGAAAGGTTGTACAGAGATCACGCCACATCAATTTCTACTTTGCCGTCGACATTCCACGACCTAGCACGAGTGCCCTGTGCCGCCATTGTTCGAAGATACTCGTGCGCACAGCTTTATCGAGGGGCTTCTATTTTATCGCAGACAGCGGAGAAAGCTGGCGGCTTATGCGATTGTCAGTGACCGACCGCTTAAGCGCAATCCAGCACTTATCTCAGAGGATGTGCAGCAGGGCTGTAGAGACCGCGTGGCTTGAATTCGTAGAAGGCTCCTGAAAGTGTCGAAGGGGGTGTCTTCTGTGAGCAGATGAATGCCCTCCTATCGGGCTGTTGTTTTTAGCGGGAACCCGCATCCGCGTATCTGTATTCCCGTATACCTGCGCCGCGGTCCTTCGCAGATTAAACTTAATGGCGGCGGACGCTTATCTCCGCTGCTTTCGTAAAGGCGTGCACGACAGCACGTCTTCCCGACTGGGGTCCTTGCGCAGGACAGTCGGCTCCGGTGTGCGTGCAGTTCGGGCCGGTTCCGTAGTCTGTGTAGCTAGAGATCGGGAGGTAGACCGCGTGTAACGGCGGTACTGGCGGGGACAGAGTCGTGGAAGCATGGCAGCGGCCGCTCGTCGAAGGACGTGTTCGTCCGGGTCACCAATGTAGCGAGAGACGCGAAGGCGGCCGACGTGGACGTGCCGTTGTCTCGCCACTTTATTGAGAGGACCCACTGAAGCGGCGGCGGCTGCATGCGTCCAGACCAGCCAGGAGTGTGAGCGCGTTCCTTGTCTGCCTCGTGCCTCGAGCTCTTCGCGTGAGCTGCCCGAGAGGCGCAGCACGTTAGCGGCAAAATGACGATGATGGGCAACGATGATGACGCTACATCTGTTTTGTGGTTTTAATTGAATTTTATTCATCAAGTTCATAACCGAATGTTTCTTTCTCTATCGGGATGTTGCTTCGGCCGAAGACTCGTTAATGATTTACCGTGGCGGCAGTTAGCACGAATAAAACTTACTCCTTGTGATTTCACGATTAGTTTATTTTCAAGCTCATACAAACATACTTTGGCTTCTCCTTGTGACCTTAATTCACTGACGAGTGGATTACCGGTACTTTGTCTTGGCAGTAAGCGTGAACGTATGTAATTGTGAGTTGAATGCGGAGGATTTCTTCAAAAGCCAAAATCTGGCCGATTTAGTCGGGAGCACACCTGAGACCCTGGGGTGACTTGGGCGACTTCAAACATCGGAATCGGCACTCATGAATTTCCACGTGACATTCTCTCAACACAAACTACCGGCTGAGACATGGACGTGGTCAGACATCAGATTACGAAATATCGGCTTTCAATTTCTTACTTATTAAAATCGAAGCTGTTCATGCATGCCGTACAAACATTGGTGTCCGCAGAAAACCACAGGTGGGTATGCGCGACCGGCATTGGGCAAGCCCTACTGCCGAGTACAGCAGGTGCGAGCGTTAAAGGAAAGCTCTGCTCGGCGAAGGGGAGGAAGTAAGGCACGTGAATAAGAGAGAGAGAGAGCAAGAAGTAAGTAGAGAAAAAAAGAAAGCGATAGCAAGCAAGATAAACAGAAAGAGAGAAAGAAAGAGAATAAAGACATATAGAGATAGAAAGACAGAGAAAGAGTGAGAGAAACGGAAACGACACAAAAAGAGGTAGAAAAAACAGAGCAAGACCGAATGAGAAAGGAAGACAAATAAAGATAGAAAAAGAAGCAGAGACAGAGAGTGAGAGGAAGGGAAAAGTGAGAAGTAAACATAGAAAGTGCGGGAAAGAAAAATGGAAATCAACAGGTACAAACAAAGATACAATATACAAAGAAAGAGAAGTAAGAAAAAAAAGAGAAACAAAGAAGGCCACCCAGCCGCGCTCTTTCCTCTTGCCTGGCACCACTCGTGCGAAGCTGTCGCCTTTTTTTGTTTCTTTTTTTTTCATTTGGGGACTATGTACGTTCCGTCGGAACGAACGTATGTCGTATTAAAACTGCGGCAGGTATGCCGCGCGTTTTCAAACTTCTACTCGACTGCAGAGTGCACCGAATACGACACACAGACGAGATCTGAAGCGGGCACGGCAAGCCGAGAGTCGTTCTTATCCTCATCGACTCTCGCCCGCGCACTTGTCTGCTTCTTGTCAACTGTCGGCGACTGAAGAGGGCGCGAGGCCTATCGGCAGTCTCATCGTATGTGACCCACCACCATTGCACGCTCAGGATAGACGGGAAAATGCGATCGAGGCTCGAAGGAGAACCACGAACTCACTCGGCGACAGCACCGACTGCTTCACCCCTTACAAAAATGCATTTAGGCAGTCTATATAGACTGCCTAAACCCATTCTCAGACTGTCTATAGACTGTCTACATACATTTTTGTAAGGGACATCTGGAATTCCGAGATGGTTCCCCTGGGCATGATATTGCAAAGTGCCGCCTTTGGCATTGTGGCAGTGTCTTTTTTTTAAACATAACTCGGAAGCTATATACAATGTATATGATATCAGATGCAAGCGGAAATTGTACAAAAAATTATGGTTTATCCTTCTTTCATATATAATCGACAGAGGGCAAGAGCGGAAATGTCTATAACACGAAAGCGAAACGTGTCTTCACAGCCGTATAGACCATTTTACGGACGAGGTTTGGTGCCACCATATTGTAATGGGCTGTTAACCTTGCCGTTTCGTAGTTTTAACTAATATTAACAAACAGCACTATACGATTGACGTATATGCACGATAATGGTTGCGCTGGTGCCTTCGACGTTTCTTGACCTTGTTAATTGACATCGCGAAATACAAAAATGAGAAAACATTCGTCTAACGGCCCAATAAGATGGCGGCGCCCACATGTCTTACGTAAAATAGTCTATACTCGCAGCTTCGTTGAGCGCTAAGAAATACAGGGGCATCAATTTGCAAAGCGTGGAATACGATTGAGTTGTCTATGTTCAAGCGAAGCTTGTTACGAGTTGGATTTCGGCAGCGGCGTTGCACGCTAAAAGCCCGGCGCCGGCGAGCGTACAGAAATGCGGCCCTCGGAGGCGCACCGGTCACGTTTGCATTTGTGTGCGCCGTCTTCCAATAATTGACGCTCTCTCGATCGTCGGCTTGACGGCCATCAGTCGTTTCTGATGTGGCAATCTGATGTTTTATCGAGGTTCCTCGTGATTTCACGTCGCCACACTTAATTGTTGCCTCGACGTGAACGCACGACCGTCGTTGTTCCCTGTAGCAACTGAAGTGTTTCGCTGCTAAGCACGTGGATGAAGGGCACACCTGGGCACATTCCCGGCATGGGGGAAGGCAAAAATCGGTAGGGATCATTTCGCAGTGCGATAGAAAGTAGCAGGTAAGGAACGCATACGCCAAGCTTCCTGAATTCTTTTGTATAGCCGAGTTTTAGGTGCGAAGCTCCTTAAGGCGGCACCCGTTCGTCCCTCGTAGTCATCGTAGTAGTCCGTAACAAGTCTTACGCTTTGACCTCCAAGGTGGTGCCGGTGGGAGATTTCTCCTGTGCGTTGTTGAACAATAAAAGATTCGCAGCGTGCGCGTTAACTAAAAGCCGAATTCTTCTGTCTCTCATTCCCCATTAGCAGCCATTGGCATGTTCCAGTAGGAAACGTTAGTAGAAGTAGAAGTGTAAGTGTTAGCTAAAAGCCGACTTCTTCTGTCTCTCATTCCCATTAGCAGCCATTGTTTACCTCCAAGGTAGTGCCTGGTGAGATTTCTCCTGTGCGTGATTAAACAATAAAAATTTTGTTCAAAACGCCGTTGATTGATGAAATAAACCAACGAAATACGCCAGATGTTTTGTAAAAGCAGAACGAAACAACGCCAGATGTTTTTCTTAAAGTGTAGTAGTAGTAGTTGTATGTAGCCACCTCTCCCGATCGTCAACGGGCGAGGTGGACCGGCAACGGCGCGAGGACCCTGCCGTACGAGAGTTAAATCACACTAAAAGACATACTTTGCGGGCGATACACTCTAGTGAGCTTTCAACTTTCCGTCTTAATGTACATGATAAAGAAATTATTTCTACGAAAAACGCAAGGCACACCTTGAGCAATATATTTGGTTTTGGGACGCTAAATGGAACCATGAGGCGATGCGAAGCCGGAGCACTTGCACGATCGCGTTCCGTTGGCTTTCGTTGGGCATGCTACCGACCTCGCGTCGTGGAACGCGCGTCCTGTCTTCCCTCTAGCCTTGCCTTTAATTCGCACAGGGCGAGCGGGGAATGCGGTCGCTCTTGGCGCTCTTTCGCTCGGGAGCGGACTTCTTCCTTGCATTTCACCGATCACAAGTGATAATGAAGGGACCACGTAAACCAACAGTACAATAAAAGTTTGATGTTTAATATATACACGATGTTTCACTCTTTGTATTATGTACTGGGCGCATTTCACGGAAGAGTTTCACGGTTTACAGATGATTCCCTCCGTAGCTTCGCCCCACTCATCATCATTCACCCCGTGGATATGCTGTGATTTTTTTTAGCGCATCCGCCGAATCGCTATAAACCTTTTTGCGCTAAACACGCATCTGAAAGACCTATGCCTAGGATCCTCCGTCTTTCGGAGACTCGCAGAGCGTGCCGAAATTTACAAGTCGATTCTAGATTTTATTTCCTTTCAGTCTGGAACAGTAGGTGTGCCGCATAAGATTCTGTGTAGCTGTTAAAATGCGTTTGAGATACCTTGGTATGGATCATATCTAATTATCGTAGTACGCAAAGAGTTTACGCAATAAACCTACGTACCCGTCACGTTTTTCGGGGCTGAGTGGAGCCCTATCTGAAAGAGGTCGTGGCGTTGGAAGCATAGAGAATGTTGGAAATTGGCTGCAATGAAAAAAAAGTGGACGTCATTTAGTCTTCCCCCCACTCGGGCTCGGTGGTCGAATTGTTTTAGGTGCTTGACTGCGGAACCCTAGTTCACGGGATGGAAACCTGGCAGCAGCGGCCGCATTTCGATGGAGACAAAATGCTGGAGGCCCGTGTGCTTCAATTTAGGCGCGCGTTAAGCAACACCACGGGGTCGAAATTTCGGTAGCCCTCCACTACGGCCTCTCTCATAATGTCGTGGTTTTTGGAACGTAAAACCCCAGCAATTATTATCCTTAATCCTTGGTGGATCGCGGCATACCATATTTTCTAGCTAAAAAATCTGACATTCCGCAGAGTGTGGACATCGATTTCTTGCGAAGCACTAAGGCGAGTAGCTGCGTATGCCGAATCTGTATTACGCACAAAGGCAATTTACTTTTAATGAATTATCACAATGAATTTACTTTTTCGGATAGATAGATAGATAGATAGATAGATAGATAGATAGATAGATAGATAGATAGATAGATAGATAGATAGATAGATAGATAGATAGATAGATAGATAGATAGATAGATAGATAGATAGATAGATAGATAGATAGATAGCCCAAAAGAAAACGTGTTCTACTTGATTTCTGGACCAGAAGCAATGTTAGAAAAGAGGACACGGCGCGCTGACTAATAACTCATACAGTTACGTCGCATATAAGCAAATAAAACACACACGTAAACGATCTGCACAACGCGAAGGGTTAGGGCGTGTGAAAAATGTGGTGAGCGCTTCTTTTTTACGACTATGCTCGTCCGCACTGTTTCTACTACTGACACGTGCGCGTGCACAAAGAGCACACCGGACAATATATTTTGCACTATCTTAGTATAGTAGGGCGCTGACTTCGAAGACGAACTGTTTTTTCTTGCAGCCCGACTTGACGCGCGAACAAATACGCTCTGTAGCAGGAAAACAGGCGCAAGCATCGACGTTCGCTTGGCGTCTTGCCACCGCGTCTGGTCCCTCGTCTCGTTTCTGCGTTGGCATCTCGGCTTCCCTCCCAGGCTCTTCTGCCATGTTCGAAATGGATAGCGCTTCAGTGTGTCCTCCTCCGCGAGCCGCCGACTGTCAGGCGTCAAGGGCGATGCTATTTACGGTACACGGGAAGTGGCGATTAGCTCTGACCCTAGGCCGCTGTTTTTTTTTTCTTACTGTTTCTTTATTACGCTGGCCATTTATGGCAGAAACCGCGTCGTCGTGTTCTAGCTTGCTCATGGCACCTACGCATTTCGGGGCTCGAATTTAGCTGTACTCGGAGGCTCCCACCGAAAAGTTGAATTGGGAAAGGGTGGGGGCAGAGGAGGAGGAGGGTTGGGTAAGGGGCACTTACCTTTTTCCTTGGCCCGGTGGTCAGCAATACATGCATGCATATATACGTACACACACACACACACACACACACACACACACACACACACACACACACACACACACACACACACACACACACACACACACACACACACACACACACACACACACACACACATATATATATATAAAGCCCGTAACAAAGCACTTGAAATGTATAATTTACCCTTCAGCGTTTATATTTTCTTCTGCACGCGTAATTTGTACTTTAACTGCGGCATGCCTCCGTTCTACCTTCGGATCACTCGTTTGATGGGTTATCTACCACCGACCGGTGACAACTTCGTTCCATTCCCAGCCATTAATGCGTTAAGTGCTACTACCAGTACCATGTGCGGAAATACAACTTGCAGGACGTTGTTAACCTAGCTGCTCAATAGAGTGGCCGGTCGTCTTCGGCATACTAACGGATGAAGCTGTTCAAGTGAACAAGGTTCTGCTCATGCGGAGTAGGAAATTTTGCTGCCCAAGGAACAAACGCTGCCACCTTTGCTGCCCTTCCGTCGAAACGGTTTCGCTATCTCGAACGCTCTAAGTTATTTTCGTTGAGACGGCTTGTTGCTACACGAGGAACAAGAAAATGGGGCTACTTGCTTTGTACAGGACGTGTATTCTTGTCTGTCGTCTAGTAACGCGCTGTCTCAAAGAAATATTTACTCTCAGTTCTATGGGCTTGCGCCTATGGACTGCCAGCGCAATGAAGTGTATACATGTAGCCTTTAGGCTCGCTGTAATTTACGAAATGAACTGCCGCGTGGTCTTTTCAGGACAACGACGTCAGTGTGCCCAAATCATTTCAGCACCTCGGACGGTTACTTCACTTGTTCGTTTTCTTTTCTTCAATGTGACAGGCTGACATCGACAAGGCTGTGGCCGCGGCCAAGGCTGCCTTCGACCTCAAGTCTGAATGGCGCACCATTGACGCGTCCCAGCGTGGTCTCTACCTGCTCAAGCTCGCCGACCTGCTCGAGCGTGACAGGGACTACATCGCTGTGAGTTCACGCATCGAATTCGTTCCAACGTTTCTTTCTCAATGTTTGCCGTGTGTCTGGTTCAATTGAGCGTGTTTCATAATGTCGTGACAGCGATTCACGTACGCTCAATGTTGCTTTCTCAATATTTGCCATTTGTCGGGTCCAGCTTGGTGGGTTTCGTAATGTCCAGACGCGAATTCACATACGCTTTGCCACGTGTGCAAGCCCTTTGATGGCAGCTTGATCAATTAATTGATTTCGTTATAAGGGAAACGTTGCCGACTCTTCATCATTTTCGCAACGTTTGATTTTTATATTGATGTGAAGAAATTGCGAGAGAAAATCCGCGAATAAGCACACGCGTACAAATTGGGACGAGCATTTTGGGGTGAACGTGCCTCAAGGTATGGTCAGGACATATCACGACAGCGTTCACATGATTGTTCAATTCTGCAAAAGAAAAAAAACTGGAATTGGTGGAAAAAGCGATGAAATATGCGACGCAAGCTTCGAGACACTCGTGCCATGTATACAAAAGTAGCGAACAAAGCACCATACCGACATGCTCCGAAGTAGGTTGAAATGAACAATCAGTTGAACGGTTAAAAAACAAAAAACCAATGTAGCAAGCTGATTCGGCCTCATTTGTCTTGGTGAGAAGTATTCGTTGTCCTCGACTACTTTTACCGGATCCATTCGCACGTGTTCTCGCAGAGCCTGGAGACGCTGAACAACGGCAAGCCGTACAAGTACGCCCAGGAGGACATTGACACGTCCGTCAAGCACCTGCGCTACTACGCCGGCTACGCCGACAAGGTCCACGGCAAGACCATTCCCGCCGGTGGGTGGCCTTAACCTCGTGGCATTGTGTATCGCTTGCCGAATTATTCTACTAGCAGTCCACAAGAGTACTACGAAAGCATTTGTGCCTCATATTACTGTTGTTACGAGTAGTATACGCGCTAGATTTGAAAATCATGCACGCATTCATGTACCATAATGGCGTAGCGCAAACGTGGCGATCATTGTTTGATTGAAAATGGGTGTAGTGCTCTTATATAACCTTCTCTTACAGTTACTTGCGTAGCTCATTCCGATGTATTGTGTCAGTTCACATTCACGGTACTTTAATGAATGAATGAATGAATGAATGAATGAATGAATGAATGAATGAAATATGAGGCCTCAGGTACTCCGTCCAACTGCAAGCATCACGTTACATTTTTCTACACTCTCTGCAAAGAGCGGGCCATGAAGTTCCCAGCCAGCTATACATACTTCTATACACTTCCTGTAGCTATTAATTTCTACGAATTGCCCATAGACGCTAAACGTTTATCTGCTTATAACAAAGCGAAACAATCTTACTACCAGTGCAGTACTGAGCTACAGAAACGTGGTACCCTGGCAACATGGCGGCTGGGGGCTTTGAGTTCCACCGGAAAGTGTTCGGTGCATGACCAGGATTCGGGGACATATGCACGTACCGCCATCTCTCGTCGGTGACTGCGGTGGCCTGCCGTAACTGAATGGGAAATAGGCGAAAAAAATTCTGTCTGACGAAAAAAGTTAGTTGTCGAAAACGACTCCCGGTTCTGTACAGCAGAGACTTATTTGAACATTTTGTTAAAATTACAGTGTCGCACTACAAACCGCGTGGCTTCCCAGAGTGTTTAAAATTTTACAATGGGGCCCCATGTGTTTCTAATGGGCGGTGTTCAATTCTCCTGGGAAGCCACATGCTTTGTAGTGCGACACTGAAATTTTACCAAAACGTTCCAGTAGGTCTCTACTGTATAGCACCCCGAGTCATTTTTGATAGCTTGCTTTTTTCAAGAGATATGATTTTTTTTCTCCCATTTCCCATTCAGTTACGGCAGGACGCCGTTGCTACCGCCAAGAGATGGCGCCACGCACAAATGTCCCCAAATCGTGGGAATGATTGTATTTCAGTATACAGCTCCTTCGTCCTTTGTGTACCGCAGTTATCCAGGTCGCTAAACCGCAGCGCTTTACAGTGGCACAAAACACGCCAGCAGTCATGCGTTGCACGAGCATCTTATTCCGCTCGCGCTTAGACATCGTAAATTTTTTTTTAAATACCCTTTCCAACAAGTTTTCCCTGTTCGTCTCGTGCCACTCTCTTTCGCGCAAAATATGTCCACCAATTTTGACTAATCTGCCGAACGAGGTGGGGCTGCTCCGTGTGACGGCTAATTCCTATTACTCTTCTCAAATAAAACACCTGCCGTGTCTGTCGAAACCTCGCTAGTTTTTTTTTTTTTCGATTCCATCTATTTTACTCACTCTATTCTCTGAAACCGCCGCTACAGACCCAATTTTGCGACCACTCGAAGCGTAGTACATCTACACTAGTGCACTGGTAAACGGAAGTCGTTTGTAATTACATCCGCAACAGCGCCAGTCTTGCTTAAGCCTCCGCTGTCACACGGATCGCCAATACGTATACAATACGTACAATGTGTGCTTTAATAGCGCTTCTTTTCCGCAACGATGATGCGTACTGTACTCTGGAATTTTTCAATCCCTATTTGCGGCACTCTGTCTCTATCTGGCGCAACAGGCCGTGGTGTATTCCATTCATTTCAATCGTGATCAGCCTATTTTATGTCTTGGGACTAGTTTTATGTCTTACAGGGCTCGTTACTGGGCGAGTGGGTGCATCTTCACAAAATGTGTAGAGTGATCCAACTAACGACCACATAGACCGCACTCAAGGACAAGCCCAGCCTTGCAGCTTACTTTTAATCCACACATACCCCATACATGTAGGTCCAAAAATTTACTTTTACATCGCTGCGCGTGCACGGCACACGCAGTCATCTGCGCTTCTCCTTGTGTCCTGTCTATGTGGTCTTTAGTTTGCGCAGCTTATAACTTTTTACTTTATTTTTAGTACAAGACGGAGACCGCTCCCAATAATCTCGAATTCACCCTATTTTGTGCATGCTGGTTTCATGTTATGCCTGCGAATTTTTTTTAATTTCTTCACACCACGTAACAGCTGGGGTTTCCATCTCTTGGTAACCATTCCAGCAGGGACCACTGTTCGCCTGTCGTACTCGTTACGTGGACGGCCCAGGTCCATCTCTGTCCCTTGATGTGAACCACAGTATCGCCTACCCCTGCTTCTTCTATGATCCATTATGCTGCTGTCATGCACGAGCTTAGGTGTTACGCTCTATAGGGTCGTGGTTTAGATTCCCGGCCATTACGGCCGCACTTGGGTGTACGCGTAATGCAAGGGCACACGTGTACTTATATTTAGGTGCTCGTTCAGGAACCACAGGTGGTCGAAATCAGTCTGCAGTCTCCTCCCACTGTGTCAGTCGTAATCGCATTGTGGCTTCGGCACGCAAAAATCCTACAATTCAATTAAATTCCCCACCTGGTCGCCTCAACGTTTTAACACATTGTCGGCATTGCTGCGTACCTTATTCCCTGTCACGTCTGTGTTGTTATCGCCGTCATAATTATCGTACGTTTTTCTTTCCTCTTCGTTGCGTCCAATTGCTATCGCAGGCTGCGCTGGGTTTTAATTAGCCGATCCTCTCAGGCTGATGAAAGCTTTCGCGCTAACTGCTACTTCTCAATACTGCGTTATGGAGCTAAATTGGACGACTTGTAAAACTTGTCTGTCGACCTGTCCACGAGTGTTAAAATGCGCAGGAGAACGCGTGTGCAGTTTGAACACCGTATTGTTATAGAACATTTATCCACTTCCTGCAGAAAAGTTTTGCAAATGGAGTCAACAGTAAGGTCGACCGAGCAGAATTGACAAAGTCGACCGATTCAGATTCTGGAACATAATACAATTAAACTACAGAAGGGCTGTGCATAAATAATAATAATAATAATAATAATATCTGGGGTTTAACGTCCCAAAACCACGATATGATTATGAGAGACGCCGTAGTGGAGGGCTCCGGAAATTTCGACCATCTGGTGTTCTTTAACGTGCACCTAAATCTAAGTACACGGGCCTCTACCATTTCGCCTCCATCGAAATGCGACCGCCGCGGCCGGGATCGAACCCGCGACCTTCGGGTCAGCAGCCGAGCACCGTAACCGCTATACCACCGCGGCGGGGCTGTGCATAAACTGATTTAGCGCATACCAAGTGCACCCTCTTTGATTGTGATATATTTTATAGATCTAAGGCCACGCTTGTTCGCATTAAATTATGCTCCCGACACCACAAGAGGTGTTTCGTTGTGCTGAAGACCTGTTAGTGGGTTCATTTATAAACTCTCGTATAATTTTTTTCCGCGTAACATTAAACACCATTATGACATCACTTCCGAGTTTGAGTACTCGTGATGACTGCCTGTCCAGTAAGGTAATCTTGACAAGTTTAAAACAGTTTCCCGAGAAACAGCGATGTACGCATGACAGCCCCAATTTCGCGCGCATTCTGTCCCTTGTATAGGTGGAATCGACTGTCACTAAAAAAATTCGTTTTTCTTTTTTTTTCAGATGGCAGCTACTTCACTTACACACGCAGCGAACCGGTCGGCATCTGTGGGCAAATTCTACCCGTGAGTATGCAGCTGCAAAAAGCGTGCACTACCACTCTCGACTTTTTCTTTTCTTCTTACTTTTTTTTGCGCTGTATAACACAAAGCCTATTGTTGACACCCGGTGATGACGACATACGCTCATTCACGACAGTAAAGACGACGCGTTACTTGTCAATGCGAAAAAGCACTGGTATTTAACTCGTACGCAAAACCAAATCGTTCTGTGTCATCTCCTATTACGTAACAATCTAAATCTAACGAGCAGACGTATGTCGTCGATTGGTTGCCATGCTGGTTGCTCAGCATATTCGTATTTAATACGTACGTAACTACGTGTAATCTGCTTAGTTAGCGAGGCGCTTGTGTCTTTAGTCTCTGAGTCCGCTTGAAACAGAATTTCGAAAAGGGGGAGGGGGGGGGGGAAAGTTCACTTCCCAGGGATTATAACATTCTGCTTCTAAACTGTATGTCATGGCTTGATTTAAACCAAAGGCGGCCACGTTCCATAGGTAGTGTTATGTGGAACAGCGCGCCCGCACCGTGTATTGGGTCCAGGCTAAAAAAAAAAAATTGCGCATTTCGTTCTCGGAATTCATCCAATGCACTTTATTATGCATACAGCACCATCCATGGTCGTCTATGTAGCTTCAAAAGATTACGTGCCCTAGTTTTTTATTTTAGTTACCTGACCATGATAAAAATATATAGGGAAAGTATATAACGCACGTACCCAGAATCGCCGCTGCACACCTAGTTAAATAAATTCTAAGGTTCTTGGTGCCAAGAGCAGCGTATCGTAATAAGGCACGCAAAAGTGTAGGATTCCGAATTAATTTGACCACTCGGGTTTCCTTAACATATATACCTAAACCTTGGCACACAGTTGTCCTTTCATTTCACCATCGTATACATGACCGTCACGGTCGGGAATCGAACCCGAGTCCCTGAGCTCAGCAGCGAAACGGCTTCTGATAACTTATCACGGCTGGTGCTGTGCACGTAGTAAGCCCTGTGTACTAAAACACAACCGCTTTTTTCAATGCTCTTCGCAGTGGAACTTCCCGGTGGTGTTGATCGCGATGAAGCTTGCCCCCGCGCTGGCCGCGGGCTGTGTGTGCATCGTGAAGCCCGCCGAGCAGACCCCGCTGACGGCGCTGTACGTGGCCCAGCTGTGCAAGGAGGCCGGCATCCCCGCCGGCGTCGTCAACGTGGTGCCCGGCTACGGACCCACCGCTGGCGCTGCCATCGCCGAGCACCCCGAGATCAACAAGGTCTCCTTCACCGGATCCACCGAGGTGAGCGAAAAGAGACTCCTTTAATTCTTCCCTTCCTCTAAAAGCAGACTTGGAGGCGTTAATGCGTGTCTGCGTGCGGGAAAGAAAGAAGAGCGACATTTGTGCCACTAGTTTGTCACATTGCTTCAGTAGGACGAAGATGGTAATGCGCTTAAAAGACGTGGAAGACGTGCGCATATGTGCCGCTGGACTGTGTAGCCTTGTCAAGCTGCTGTTTTTGCGGTTTTTCTTCCCGTCACCCGCATATTTCTCGTGGAGAAATAAAAGCTCCTTTGATTTGATTGATTGATTGATTGATTGATTGATTCAAGAAAGGTGAGGGCAATACAAGACATGCGTGGACAAGTTGAATGTTTCGCTACCTGCGTCTTGTCTCCAACTTTCCTCCACGTCCTTATTATAAAAGCGTATAAAAGCGTCATGAGGAGCATACCAGAAGGGGCATACACGAGTTATACAGCCGTTAATCTTTTTTTTTTCCGGGATATTTAGCTCCTTCTTCATTTCAGTGGGCTCCTATATTTCTTGTTTTACGTCAGCTATAGCTTATCTGTAAGCAGTCTTATGGGTTCAACGCGTGTTCCTTTCTTTTGATTTGGTTTGTGCCGGTTGTATCACAGGTAGTGCGCGCCTTTCTCCTTTATTTATGTTGCGTTCACTTTCGAGGGTTTAAACATATGCCTTTTACCTAATTTCAGCAATCACGTCCTATTCTATACCTGGGGCAAATAAACGCATAATCTTGCCTATTAGCAATGTAAAACAGGTAAAGACAGACTCGTTTATTTCCAGCATCGTTTCACACTGTTGCGATAATTAGACTAACTGGCCCAACAATCAGTTCGATCTTGCAGTTGTAATGATGTCTCAAAGAAGAACTTTCAGATTATATTAAACGAATTTTAGATTAGTATCATGTCAATAATCATGTTTGCTTAGTTGCTGTCTAAACAAAGGCATGTTGATTCCACCCCGCAAGCACAACTCCTAAAAAATGACCTAGGCGCTTTTTTCAGATACGTATCTGTTTGCTTTTAAATGTGTAGACTATCGGAAATGTGCGTGTGTATACATCAGCGACATGGGCGTGTCACTGAATGCATTTTATATTACTGTTTTGTCACTTCAGCGGCGAAAAACTTGCCTGCACTTTACCTTACCCTCCGCAGCATACTCGTGTTTATTACCGTAGCTCTTGATGCGCAAGCATCTCATCTCAAGCTCACTGTCGCAAACTTGTGCACAGGTCGGCAAGCTCATCCAGGAGGCTGCCGGAAGGTCCAACACCAAGAGGGTCAACCTGGAGCTTGGCGGAAAGAGCCCGCTGGTCATCTTCCCCGACGCTGACTGTGAGTGTGAACTGCCTTTGCTCAGCGGAAATAAGCCCTTTCGGTGTCATTATCAATGTCCTGTCTGGAAAGCTCATAGCGTCAAATAGTACATCGATGAGTGAGCAATCACGGTATCGTCCCGTTTCTCTTCAGTCTGTTCTTCTAGTTTATTTATATTCTTGGGTTATTGACTGAGTATTTGGTGCGCACGAGACCGATAGCTGCGTCAGTATTTGTCAAGTGGCAAGCACAAAGTCGCACTTTGTCTATAACTGAACTAAAACTATCGGGATTTGTTTTCCTACGTACCTTCTTTCGGTCAAAATTGACCTCCTTGACGTGAAAAACGTAGAAGAAAGGAAAACAGATCGTAGGATCTTAAATTTTTCTTGAGAATTCTTCTCGCAGGCACACGAACGGTTATATGTATGGCCTACAAGTAGACGACCTATAGTCGCAGAGCCACTATTGAAATTCGTATCATGGTTCGGAAACGGGCATCTCGAGCTTATTCTTCCAACATCTATTGGCGCATTAACAATTCTGCGCGATCGTTTTGGAAAGGTTCCTGTTGATGTACTGAACAATATGTCAAACCTGGTGCGGATGACGCTCTACAACTCTAAGCTCGTGCACAGACGTTGATTCGCTTCCTCCATTTTCGCGCCTCCGCCACAGTGGATGAAGCTGCCCAGATCGCGCACATTGGACTGTTCGCCAACATGGGTCAGTGCTGCGTGGCCGCTAGCCGTCTGTTCGTGCACGAAGACATCTACGACAAGTTTGTGGCCAAGGCTATTCAGCTGGCCGCACACCGCAGGACCCAGGTCGGCGACCCCTTCGACGACGCCACCGAGCAGGGACCACAGGTGAGCCGACGCTGCCTGTAATCCGCACCACCTTTCTCGGTTGTTTCACTTCCGTGGGACACGGAATTCTTTGAGTGAAATGGGTAGGACACGCTACCCCAGTATTGCGAAATACTGGTTAATGAGAACTGGCATCTTTTAAAGATCGGAAACAATGCATACAACAAAATGTGTAATAGGATTCTTTTTTTTTTTTTGAACTCTGAAATTTTACGCGGTCTCTCACATCTATAGCTCTTACTCGTCGAACACGGTTACACCGGGTCTGGCTCCTCGAAGCGTCATTCGCAATGCAAACATTACCATCGAGTGACCTGTAATCAATACTATTAGCACCTAAGTACCGGCATATTCGCGATAAGTACGGGGGCACAGTGACCCCTCCCTCTCAATCCGTCGTTAGTTTTGGAACCGGTTATGCCTAATAGTAGCCGTATACAGCAGAATAACGCGCGTGTCGATGTGGACAGCCTGTACGACGTCATATCCCTAACTCCTGCCACTCTCGGTTCTCAGATTGACGAGGAGCAGTTCCAGAAGATTCTGGGCCTGATCGAGTCCGGCAAGAAGGAAGGCGCCAAGATCGAGATCGGTGGCAAGCGCATAGGCAACGAGGGCTACTTCGTGGAGCCCACCGTGTTCACCAACGTGACGGACAACATGAGGATCGCCAAGGAGGAGATCTTCGGCCCCGTCCAGCAGATCCTCAAGTTCAAGACCATGGACGAGGTCCTCCGACGAGCCAACGACACCACTTACGGTCTCGCCGCGGGAGTCGTCACCAAGGACTTGAACACTGCCATCACCTTCTCCGACGGCGTCCAGGCCGGCACCGTCTGGTCAGTACTCAATTTTATCGTCAACGAATATAAGTTACATGGTTAAAAAAAAATATTTCGACCCTTATGACTGCCGCTATGATGCTCGCTTTACTGCGAGTGCTGTAATGCTCATTCCACCTCAGTTTAGTGTTCATCCTCGATGCGGTCTTTGATACAACAAAAGGATGTATTCACATCTTAAACGCAAATTTTTGCGATCGGATGAACGCAAGGAACAGAATGTCGTGGCAGCAGGGCACTACTGTCGGAGCAGCAAGCAGCACATGAGTAGACTTATCGAATATTAGCACGGTACACATTGCCTTCCTCAATACCCTATGTGGCCAACAATGATCAAATTCGGCGTTAATTCAAAGCGTTTCAACCGAGTTGCTGTCGATTACGATCGAGTCATGAATGTCCAGTGCCCTTCCGTGTGCGTTGAACCCATTAAAAAATTGATAAGGTGGAAACTTGGGTGACTTGGTTCGAGAGACCTAAAATTAAAAAGCAAGGACTAGTGGTACGAGTAGGAAAGATATATACGTGTTCTTTTTTTGTTTCTTGTTTTGTGCAATTTGCTATAATTTCATTTTTAAGTTACTCAATAATTACAATTTATTTCGTTGTTAGTTGAGCATTTCCGTGTGTACCCTATCAAGGCACGTTGTGCACCACTCGTCTAAGGGAAGGCGCCAGATGCGGCAAGGTTTATGTCCACGGTCAGTAAACTCCACACGTAGCCAATGTCTGTAGTCCGTGCGAACGATGGCAGTCAAAACGGAAGAGTTGCCGCTAGGGAGGTTGACTAGCCGTACGATACGCTTTCTGTGCGTCGCTACTGCACCGGACATTGCACTCATAACCTTGCGTCATGGTTCAGCCGTGCTTCCATGTTGTGTACTTTATTACAATGAGACTCTCTTGGTAGCTCTGCCGTGACTTTGGTTCCCTCATCGTGGCTTACCGCGCATGCGTCTTGCTTCCCTCTGACAGGGTGAACACCTACCTCGCTGCCAACGTGCAAGCTCCATTCGGAGGCTTCAAGATGTCCGGTCTTCACCGCGAATGGTATGATTTTTTTTTACTCCTGCTTCAATAGTTAACACTAAGCGCAAATGGTAAATCAGATTGTTCTCGATAAAGTGTTTCTTTCAAACCTTTATATTGGTTAATTAAGAGATTACACATGAATCATCTGGCCAAATTAAAGCCAGACTTTCATCGTTTTGATTTCGCGCCCAAGCCTTAAGACGCCGGTACGTTACGGTCACCTCGTTAATTTCAAAATATATTTGGCGTGCCCTTGGATTTGCGGATTCGCAAAGGTTATCGTAAATTCCTTAAGTTTAGTCTATGGCTTCGTTAGGCCATTTTTACCAAACACTCGCAGAAACAGTCCCAATGCGTGACGTAATGACGACCTGGGGCTGAAATTAATACGGCGTCGCCAATAATCATTCGATTTCGGTTCTTTTCCGCTCACTCTTCTAGCAGTAGAATAGGCTTCATTGTACAGTGGAAGCTTCTAATTAACTAACATAATTATATAAGTTATACTTACTACCAACTTAAGATCATTATTCACGCCCACATTTATACTTAGTATCCGTGCGCATACATTTTACAGCGAAAGCTGTTACGAGATCACAACACGGGCCATTTTTGGCGCCGTAGTTGGCCGCCGCCGGTGTCCGTAACCACTATCGCTCGAAATAAGAAAAAAAAACGAAATACGAAAGAAATTCCAGGATATAACGAGGTTCGAACCTGGGCCCTCTGCGAGGGAGCCCAGTATCCTACCTCGGAGTCATGCCGATGCTTGGAAACGCTTTGCAAAATGACCCTATACAGGCTTCATGTCGAGAAGGAACCAGCTTAACATATGTAATGTAGCGCGGTAGAAGAGTAAAATAACAACCAAGAGTCACACAACGCGAATTGCGCAACGAGTACGTTGTTGAATGCTTCCAACCCATTACAGAGGGCTCTGCCATAATACTTTGTCGCCATCAGCCACAGCATTAAAGGGGCCCTGCAACACTTTTCGAGCATGCTCAAAAAGCGCTGCCGATCGGTAGTCGAGGCTCCCGAGAACACGCGAGCCAAATATTATAGCGATGCGCACGGCCTGGAATTTACAATAAATTCTCAAAGTCAGCTGAAAATCGCTCCCTCTTCTCTCGACAAATGATGTATTAGTCCGCAAAATATGACACGATTGTCGGCAGTTCCACCATAGGCTGATGTTATAATCACGATAACACCCTCATTATTATTTCGTTGTTAATTTTGAGTTCAATAAGTAGATAATATGTATGTTTATATTCTGTTATCGCGTTAAAAACACCGAACAAACATTAATATTAGCACTTCCGGTCTCACCGACAGCTCGTCTGCTCGTAGTTGCGTGGTTCCGTTTTCTTCGCCATGCGCAGTGCCGAAAACGTGAATATTTCTGTGCTTTTGACCATCGCCGGTTGCTGTTGAGAGTGGCAGCCGTTCGAGTGTTGTCTCGTCAGCTGGGAACTGCATCGTCGGCACGTTCTCACGACCGACCGAGGCAGCCGTGCAGCATGTCTCCGATAACAATGCTGGCGTCCGGTAATGGCGGCGCTTCGGGGTCGTCTGCCAGTGCCGTCTTACGAGGCGGTGTATCGGAGTATGGGCCGAAACCGATCTCAGCTGTCATTCATTCCAAACGAGCGCGCAGGTTTGCTTCCATGGTTGGCAAAGCGATGAAAACACTACGGCGTTCGAGGTGCACACCCAACATTACCAAACCGACGCGCAGTTTTCAGGCACGCGCGATACGGCTCCGCTCGACGAGAACGACGCAAGCCGACCGGAAGTGGCGGCACAGACCACGTGGCTGCGCCCAGACGTCAGAGAGAAAAAGATGAAGAAAAATTTTCCGCCGGCGCTCTTGGGCTCTCCGCGCGCTCGCTGCGTTGAGTTGAGGGAGAAAGCTGCGGAACGTGATCTCTATAATTTGGTAACACCACTTAGACTTGACGGATTCGAAAAATTTTTGCGGCATATGACTCGTGAAGAGTCATACGTCAATAATGAGACTATTCCAATATAACTAAGAAAGGTGTTGCAGGGCCCCTTTAACAAAGGGCACATAATGCCTTACAAGTGTTTAGCAGGGACCACCGTTCTCCGCAGAACGACGAAAAATTGCACAGTGGCTGCTTCCCTACTTCACAAAAATTATGATTATTTATAGCGTAGTGGGTTTCTCGCAAGTGCACTTCTATTGGTTGCCAAGGAAGCCCATAAGGCTCCCATGATCCATTTCCTTAGGGTCTCAATAAAGTCAATTCCCTCTCTTTCTCTTTCTCACGTTAGCGTATGTTATAAAGCCTGGTGGGAGAGTGAAATAACGACCGGGCGTCATACAATGCGAATTAAATTGCGTAACTAGTGGGTCCCTAAGAGCTTCCAACCCACTACAAAAGGCTGACTCCTAATTCGTCATCGTCATCAGCCGTCGCATCAACAAACTGCACACAATGCCTTACAGATGGTACCTCGCTTCTGCGCAGAATGACGAGTAATGTCGTGGTGGGTGCTTCCCAACTTCACAAAAATTACCATTTGTGGCGTAGTGGGTACGTTGCTGGTGTAGTTGTATTAGTAGCCACGAAAGTTTATAAACGGGCTCTAGAAATTCCGCTCTTCTAGCTTTCTCTGTGACTGTGCTGCGCTTTCCGCGCAGGGCATTTTATTTATTTATTTATTTATTTATTTATTTATTTATTTATTTATTTATTTATTTATTTATTTATTTATTTATTTATTTATACTAATTACGCCGTTGCCCCTCCAAGGACCTTGTTACACCCGACAGCGCCAAGAAATGGCTTCCCACGTTCTGTTTACAAGTCTTTTACGTGCCGCCGGTCATCGATAGGTACTCTCGCATCGCATCTCGAAAAAATGTCATTGTTCACTCAAGGTAGCATGCAAAGAACGCCAGTGATGTTAGCTGTGAACGATTCGAATGGCGCTCTTTTCCTGTGGCGGTCTTACTTCACTTCCTTTTGCGTCCTCTTCTTAGACAGTAATTAGTATGAACAGAGTCACCCAGCAATCAGTAGCGTTACGTTGTGTTAGGTCTAATCCGTTGTGGCAGCGACCGGTCGCGGCGCATTTACGCAATGAAGAAAGTTTGCCGCCACCGACCGGATCTGCTGTTTTCAAGGCTCTGCAGTGAACAGGCATTGGTATTTCATGCTTCCTTTTTGTTGCAGACCGGATGTGTAAACGCCGTACATTTCTTTTTTAATCTCTTCTGTGTGCCTCTTTCTTTTTTCTTTTGTCTTTCTTCAGTAACGAGGACGGAATCCTGAACTACATCGAAACAAAGACGGTAAGTGCGATTTTTTTTCCGATCCTCTATAATTAAAGTGCGTACTTTCCATACATCTTTTCACGCAGTTTTTCGCGAAGTGTTCCGTGCAGTCGCCCTCTAAAAAGAGAAACAGTCCTTTAACTCTTTTTTTTGTGAGTAATGATTTGCGACGTATGACCCTCTCTAAAGAGCCACGTGAACTCTTAAGCGCCCATTATACTCTCTTCGGAGAGCAGTGGGAGCGTACAGAAAGTTGACGTGCCCCTTTGAAGAGTCATATCAGTGGAAAATCGGGACTCTCTTAAAAAAAAGAGCAACACATACATTTTTTTTTTTTTCTTAGAGAGCATTCGCAGCGGAAACAAGAATGACTGCTCGCACGGCATCTTGTGCCAAAGTGCAATAATAAACTTAGACTACCGTGCATTGTTCTCACCTCGTCTGTTTTGGCTTTTATTTGTTTTTTTCTACACAGGTCACCATCAAGATCCCACACAAGCACTCGTAAAGAACTCGGTCACCAGCCATGCTCACAAGAAGCGTTCCTTTGTTCATCCTCTGAAGTCTTTCCTGTTGTCTATACTCAAGCGAACCCAAGTTTTATGTAAAGCAAGCAATAAACAGTTGCTCCTTATGCTTCACTGTCTTCTGCATAGCGAGTGACCAAGGCAGAACAATTTCCAGAAGTTTCCTTGACGTTTCAGAAACCGCTCGGGTGGCACTAACCCCTTATATCTTCAAATCCGCTGCTAAACGTTCAACAGCGTTCTTTCTGCGTCGGGGTTTCGCAAAACCTCTGCGGCCGTGCGCCACTGAAAGCGGATATGTGCAAACCAGCTCCTAGCATAGCCATCGATGCCTAGTGATAGCCAATCGATAACCGATCAATAGCTAACCGATAACGAACCCTTTGTATCCCACAGCCAATCCAGTTGCGCAAGTAAATATTTTTTTTGCGTATATGCAATACCAACACATACGAAAGTGGTAATAAGCCAAAGACCTGGAAAGTTTAACTTTATATAGTTCAAGAATGAAAGAAGTGTCCACGTATGTGGACGTTGGGAACACCAGTTACATTAGGTCCATCATCCTTCATCGTATATGGGAACTTTGGTTACTGACGGCTCTATTTCAACACATTAACCATTATCATCAGTACTTACCATAATCAACGCCTTCATTAGTTCAACACGTTCATAATTAATATCATCATCATCATCATCATCATCATAAACTTTCACGTGGCTGCTTGCTAACGGCTCTGATTCAACGCTTTCATCATTATCGTTCATTATCGCCATCATCAACACGCTAATCCTCATGTTCAACGCTTTCAACATCATCATTATCATCATTCAAGGCCCATTCGCTTTCCCACAGCTTTACTTCAGCGTGTTCGTCATCATCTGTATCGTCGTTGATCATAATTACAAGTGCGTTCGTGGTTACGTTAAAACTGAATGCTCTCATCATCAGCAGTAGCATATCGTTCAAGAGGCCTTCGCTTGTTGATGGCCTTGCTTCAACCTGCTAATCATCGGCGCTCTCCGAATCGGAACGTTCGTTTCCACTAGTCAGCTCGAAAATTATGGCACGTTTGTCTTCATCACTTACTCCACGTTCCGAATAAAGCAAATAACTTCTAAACACAACTTCTAAGAGGCGTATTTAGCTATATTACAAATAACTTTTTGAGCGGAGGCTCACGGCAACGAAGCGGGTCCATGCGGAGTTCTATCAGCTTTTTACACGAACTCGGTATTCCTGGCGTCCACAAACGTGGACGCCGCAGCGACAACTCAACCTACAAACTTTTGTCACTCACAGTACAATAAAAGTCTCATAACAAAAAGATTACCCCTTCCTTTTCTTGAATAAAGTCGAATAATGTTAAAACTCTTGCTAATTTACAGAGAACTTATCAAAAAAATGTAGGCATACGCCTCTACAGGCGAGTTGAGAAGAACGCCATGGTTCTGTGCGCACTTACCGCTTTTTGTTGACAGAAGTGGACACATATAGATGTTTTTATGAAATGCTGAAGTAATGCCAAGATTTCAAAAAGATTTTTAAGGCAATCCGTTGGCTAGCCTGATCCCACTTCACTGATATGTTTTGTCCACATATGTGTACGCTGGGATACAAAGGGTTAACCAATAAATTCTAGAAAATGCTTAGATAGCCTTAGCCTGACCTAAATGCATGGCCGATACCTTGTGAGAACCAATCATTAGCTAATTGATAATCGATCAATAACCAGTACATCATAGAAAATGCTTGGATGAGCTTATCCTGACCCAGAAAATGCATGACCAATACGCTGTGATAACCAATCAATCGCCAATGAACAATTGATGAATAACTCGCAAATTCTAAACAATGCTTGGCCGTGCTTGCCTTAGCCCTACATACGATGTGCCACGAAAGAAAGGGAAGAAAGAGAAAAGAAAGATAGAAGGACACAGAAAGAAATAGAGCGAGAAAGCGATGGAAAGAAACACGCAGAACAGGTATAAAAAAAAGAGAGAGCAAGCATAGCCATGTATGGTATAGTAAGGTGTGGGAAAGGGCAGTGATTGTGAGGAGGAGGAAAAGAGGAGATGAAAGGGTAAACCATAGCACATAGCCTTGTACAGAATAGTACAGCAAGAGGTGGGAAAGGAAAGTGAGGATGAGGAGGGCGTAAAGGAGGAGGGCAACGCATCCAGCTCCGCTCTTCCTCAGTCTTCGCATCACTGGTTCGCAGCTGCCCCAATTTTTCAACCAAGCATTGTGAAATTGTTGAAAACGAAATTTCCGTGTCGTTCCTTAGCCCTCTCTAACGAAATCGTGTGCGCACAAAATGAGCGCTAGCTTTTACGAGCAGGTTACGCATTTGACATAAGTAATTTATATGCTGGCGTTGCCGCAGGCACTGTTGCTGAAAGCATAAAAAAAAGATCCATCATCTCGTCAACACGTAACATTTGTCCTGTGTTCTTCTAAAGTGTTCGTGCTTAGTAGCGCTCTACCATCATGAACCTAACATTAATGCAGAAGGCAATAAGGTAAAAGGAGAGTCGTGGGTATGCCACACATCCATTACTTATGGCGCAGGCTGAAGAAAGCAGGAAAGAGGCAGGCTATTAAGGCTCCTTTATTGCGATAGCAATTATACGGACACTCTCGACAGGTTTTTGCCGTTGCCGTAGCCGTCATGTTCCATATAAAGTCTGAATCGACAACATACCCCCGCGCATCGTATCTTCAACCCACGGGTAAAAACGTGCGAGCGGGGGCGACGAAAGCGGCTGACGCAGAAATCAAACGAGCCGGCCCATCTCCGTCACTCGGAGGGCGCATGCGATAACATCCCCCCGCGTATTAGACCTGTCGTCGAATGCTGCTCACGCAGAGAGGAAACGCACCGCCCGTCTTGAACAAGCATGAAGAGATGCGGGGGGAGGGGTGCCAAAAAGCAACATGTGAACTTTGATTGTAAGGGCGCGATCGCTGGCACGGCGCTATCACGGCAAGCATCAGCAGGGACGGCTCGTATACCCTTCTACGTCCTGCGCTCTCAACGTGAAGAGACTGCGAAATCAGCTGCTCTCCCTGGAGCGGCCGTACTCTCCTACACAAGCGTTTTGTCGAGTAACGCGAGGCTGGATCTAAAGGAGTTCACTGCCAGCCTTACTTCGTGTAACAGTACAAATTGTTACTATCGCATTCATTGCTTCGCCTTTGCAGTGAAAGTTACTTTTTTACTGTTGTTAATAAGTTAATAACAGTGCTAAGTGTGCTAATAACAGTGTTAATAACAATGCTAAGTGTTAATAGCAGTGTCAAGCAGCAACTGCGAACCTTAATTCTAAGGGCGCGGTCGCGATCGCTTGCGCGCACGCTATGTCGGCCGGCATCAGCAGGGACGGCTCGTATAGCCTTCTACGTCCTGCGCTCTCAACGTGAAGAGACTGCGAAATCAGTGCTCTCAACACGAAGAGACTGTGCGAAATCCGCTGCTCTCCCTGCAGCGGCCATACTCTCTTACAACAGCCTTTTGTAGAGTTACGCGAGACGGGATCTAAAAGAGTTCGCTGCCAGCCTTACTTCGTACAACTGTACAAATTGTTGCTATCGCATTCATTGCTTCGCCCTTGTGGTGAAACTGTGATTTTTTTACTGTTGGTAAGACACATCATTAAATTGACAGACCGCCTGGAGTGGTGTGCTTTTTGTTGCCGCCGCTTCTACGTATGGCGGACAGGCCTTTGTTTTGAGAAGGCACTAACTGTGTATAGAAGTTCGTCAATCTTCCATTCCGTTGCGGCGATTGCAAATGCGCAACAAAAGTCAATGAATATAGTTTTATACGACCAGAAAAACCAAGAAGCCCGCGTAATGGTTGATGCTGGGCATATAATCGTGGTAGCAGAATTGTGAGCCAGCCTTGTCTATTAACCTGCATACATCAAACATTAATTTCCTAAACAGTCATCTGTCGCGTAGACCCGCACGTGGGACTGATTGGTGGGTGGCGATGCAGCATGCGCAGATTAGTTTGTCTACCTTCTTTTCCGCCATGGTGGGCCATTTCAGTCGAAAATCGTTGTTCGTTCGTTCGATTCCCTTATCTTGTGGGGCAAGCGCGCCTTTTAACGACGTGTACCTCAATGAAAGTGTAGCACATTTCATCACACCCAGGCCAGGTTGCAGCTACTATTTCAGGACCCAGACCTTCAACCTCACTCACAGCGTTAAGATCGTAAGCTGAGCTCGTTGGTAGGTGTTCATACTGAAATTCATGCAGTGCTCACGAGTAAAACGAAGGACAGAAGACTCGCACTCACTCGCAGCGGCATATTGCCAAGCGTCTGAGTCACCCCCAATGAAGTGGCAATTCCCGCCTGCACCTAATTCCTGCCTGCACACCGTGTCTACGACGAGCCCTGACAGCAAATGTGGGTTGCCGTCTTAACTTCATCCACACACACGCTACCTGCTACGGTGGCCTAGTGGTTAAGGTGCTCGACTGATGACCCGCAGGTCGCGGGATCGAATCCCGGCCGCGGCGGCCGCATTTTGATGGAGGCGAAATGCGAGAGGCCCGGGTACTTGGATTTAGGTGCACGTTAAAGAACCCCAGATGGTCAAAATTTCCGGAGCCCTTCACTACAGCATCCCTCGTAATAGTATCGTAGTTTTGGGACGTTAAACCCCAACAATTATAATATTAACTCACCACACACCACAGAGGAACCTTGAAATAAACAGAAACTTGAAATTTTTCGTGAAATTGTTTTCACGAAAAATGAGCAGAGGCAAGAGGGGCCGTGGCAATTGAGGCTTTTCCCCATTGATGTGGCCACTGTTCCATGAAAATTAAGAACATAAAAATGAGGAAATGGCCAATAGGAACCAGATAGGAACGTTGCCGTTGTAGGACACAGTGGAACGTGGCGTATATAGCTATAACAATAGTATTCGTTACAATGAGCAAAATTGCTGGTGCATTGCGCGCATATTAGAAAACTGGTGAGAAGCGAAGATTTCGCTCAGGCATGTGGCACTTGTTCTTCGTCAATGGCTTTTATCATGCCAGTGTGCAAAAGCTTGTCTACATTCACTCTACTTTACAGCACGAGGCTTCTTTCTCAGCACGAGCTCTGGCTGCGCATATGATATTTATTTTCCTTTGTCACATGACATCTATCCAGAATGGGGAATATGCCAAAATCGGGCAGCGTGAGAATTACATAAACGCAATCAATATAAGAGATGCTGTTTGTCATCTGACCTCAGAGTGATCGGCTGTAGCCGAGGCCACCGTACTGAATGACAAAGTTCAAAAGAACGGAAGCCCAAAGAAAGCACCACCTCCGAGTGCTGGCGTGCACTTCCAGAATGCCTAGACGTTGCACAGAAGCTCGAAAAACTGCGGGGGTCCTACCTGATGTTCGTGGCATTTGATTTAACAGATTTAACAGAGTCAAACTTGCTTCGATCTTCCACATTTATTGTTGGCTATGCATATGTTCTTTATTTGGTGTCACATAGGACCTTCCTAACTGATTCCCAAATAAGAGTAAACAAGGCAATAATCGCCCCTTTGGTACGCTTGTATACACAAGGGATGTTGTGCGCAGAAAACACGTATATCGAAGCGCTGTCTTACAAGCGCTTATTATTATAGACAATTATATAAATTTCGGCCCCATCCCTTCCTGTAAGCCATTCTTCGCTTCAGTAAAATTTTCTGCAAGCATAGCCTTACTTATTCAACTGTTGAGTTATTATTACTATTATTATTACGGTTTAATGGCGCAAAGGCTACAATGGCCATAGAGCGCCGAGACACTGTTGAACTGTTGAGTGTGACGTTACCGCAAACAAATGAAAGCGCTCACGAAATAGATAAGGATATACAGGGTGGGAGGAAATTAAATCTCTTCTAAATACTTTACTAATTCTCATGAAATAAAAAAAATATTTTGTTTCTTACAATGGGCGAATTTTCATGCGTTGCAAAAATTCCACGTAAGCACCAACCTTAGTCAATAGTTTTCGCAAACGACTGGATATGCTCGCGACAGACTCCTGCCGAAATCCGTGCGGTGCTATTGCAAAAACTTGGTAAATGAACTTCGAATTCATTAAGACCTCTTTGGTGTTGAGAGATAAGCTTCTTCTTTAGCCAACCCCGGAATTCTTATTCCGGGCTTCAGGACTTCTTGCAGGCCGCTTTAAGGGGCCGCGATATCCCAACCAGCGTCCTAGAAAATGTGTGCCGAATAACGAACGGACCACAACTTTCGTGGAGATCATGTCACTGACATGCGTAACGACATAAAGGTGATGTGCATGTAAATGGTCAGTCAGTCAGTCAGTCAGTCAGTCAGTCAGTCAGTCAGTCAGTCAGTCAGTCAGTCAGTCAGTCAGTCAGTCAGTCAGTCAGTCAGTCAGTCAGTCAGTCAGAGTCAGTCAGTCAGTCCAGTCAGTCAGTCAGTCAGTCAGTCAGTCAGTCAGTCAGTCAGTCAGTCAGTCAGTCAGTCAGTCAGTCAGTCAGTCAGTCAGTCAGTCAGTCAGTCAGTCAGTCAGTCAGTCAGTCAGTCAGTCAGTCAGTCAGTCAGTCAGTCAGTCAGTCAGTCAGTCAGTCAGTCAGTCAGTCAGTCAGTCAGTCAGTCAGTCAGTCAGTCAGTCAGTCAGTCAGTCAGTCAGTCAGTCAGTCAGTCAGTCAGTCAGTCAGTCAGTCAGTCAGTCAGTCAGTCAGTCAGTCAGTCAGTCAGTCAGTCAGTCAGTCAGTCAGTCAGTCAGTCAGTCAGTCAGTCAGTCAGTCAGTCAGTCAGTCAGTCAGTCAGTCAGTCAGTCAGTCAGTCAGTCAGTCAGTCAGTCAGTCAGTCAGTCAGTCAGTCAGTCAGTCAGTCAGTCAGTCAGTCAGTCAGTCAGTCAGTCAGTCAGTCAGTCAGTCAGTCAGTCAGTCAGTCAGTCAGTCAGTCAGTCAGTCAGTCAGTCAGTCAGTCAGTCAGTCAGTCAGTCAGTCAGTCAGTCAGTCAGTCAGTCAGTCAGTCAGTCAGTCAGTCAGTCAGTCAGTCAGTCAGTCAGTCAGTCAGTCAGTCAGTCAGTCAGTCAGTCAGTCAGTCAGTCAGTCAGTCAGTCAGTCAGTCAGTCAGTCAGTCAGTCAGTCAGTCAGTCAGTCAGTCAGTCAGTCAGTCAGTCAGTCAGTCAGTCAGTCAGTCAGTCAGTCAGTCAGTCAGTCAGTCAGTCAGTCAGTCAGTCAGTCAGTCAGTCAGTCAGTCAGTCAGTCAGTCAGTCAGTCAGTCAGTCAGTCAGTCAGTCAGTCAGTCAGTCAGTCAGTCAGTCAGTCAGTCAGTCAGTCAGTCAGTCAGTCAGTCAGTCAGTCAGTCAAGAACTTTATTAATAGGTCCTGAGCAGGGGCGTAGGCAGAAATTTTTTCGGGGGGGGGGGGGGCACCTCCTTGATCTGTAGTGGGAACGAGCAGGCAGATGTGGTCGAGTGTCATTTTCTGCTCTGTATGCTATGGCAAAAAAAATATTTCGGGGGGGGGGGGGGCACGGGCCCGGGTGTGCCCTAACGTGGCTACGCCCCCTGGTCCTGAGGAGTTTAAGTCGCCGGGGGATCCAGGGGGGACACTCTAGCAGCCGCCACCGTAGGCGACGCCCGAGTCGGGGCGGGAACGTGGTGGCGTTCCGCCAGTTCTTGGGCCCTCTGGACTACCTTAAGTTGGTGGTGGAGTTCGGAGCTACTGAGTGCCTCTTGCCAGTCGGACTCACTGGTGAGAGGTCGCTGAGGTAACGCGGGACATTGCCAGAGCATGTGCGAGAGTGAACAGTAAAGTTCTGTGCAGTCTGGGCATTGGGGAGTGATGTATGTGTTGTAACGACTCAGTCGGCCCCGTGATACGTACGATGTCGTTTGTAGCATGCGAAAGGCTACCGCTTGCGCGCGTTCGAGCTTTGGGTGTGGTAAAGGGTATTGGCTTCCGTTGCGGTAATTGCCAGAAGCATGTTCATTTTTGAGTAAAATAAGTTAAGCATTACAAAAAGTTATAAGCAGTTCTTAATGGTGTGCTACTTTTCGCGGACCTTGCATATATATTTCAAAAGTGGCACCGGTTGAGTCAACCCGGGCTCTCCCTTGGCACACCGTACCAAGGATCAGGAGGACTCGTGCCCTATCCACGCGCTACAGTCGCGAGCGACCGACGTTAGAGGTCGAGGCTGTGGACACCTACGGAGCAGGCCACCCTGTGCAGGGTGGCGGGAGGAGCGTTAACTCCTGCCCTCAGTGGTGCTCACAACGTTACCACCTTGTGCGTGGACGACAGAGCGGAAGTGGTAGCTTCCTCTCTCTGCCGATGCGCATGGTGGCCCCTACGGACCGCACGAAGAGGACACTACCAATTCCTCCCCGTGCTCAATCGTTCGATGAGTAAGTTCCGCGTGCCAAGCCCAAGACGTGACGGTCGCGTATCGACCACGCCATGCGCAGTTGGTCGCGGGACAGACATTCTTACCGCCTCGCTTCGGCTCCTCCTTTCGAGGATGGCGGTAAGCGTGACCCCCACGTAAACGGCCTGGATTAAGCTGGGCCGCAGTGTCACCGGTGGCCGTGCTGAAAGCGCTAGTCTCCTCCCGTTACAACGCCATCGATGTCGACTTCAGAAGCCGGGCATCCTGTAGAGTTGACTGTTGTTCCGGTGATATACAGAAGCGTATTAGGGCGATTTATACGTACTGATCTTTTTGGTGAGCAGGGCCCCGCTGTAAAAGATGAAGCGTCGCAGTCGAGGGAGATGGCTCTAGATGGCCTAAAGCAGAACATGTGTACAATCGTACGTATACGCTTTGGTAATATTCAATTTTACACAAGTGCTTGTACAATGTAATAGCCAAGCCGTTCAGAACCTTCCATTAGAACCACTGATAATACGCTTACGCACCATGCACGAGAAGTCTAAGCAACAATGCTGAAGGATTTAAGATTTAAATTTTACGCAGCGTAATACCTGAAATGTTAATAATGGCTTTGTTCTCGTGACCAATTAGCACCGGCTACTTGGAAGCACAAGAAAGGTGCATTCAAAATTGCGTTGAAAGACAATACAGGTAAGGTGTTTGCTTACACCCCGTGGTTGAAGAGGTTGTCGCTTTTGGTTGCTGTGTGCTGCTGGGTATGTCGATATCTCGGCTGTTGTATTTCTTCCTAAAAATTTTAGCTATGTGTATCACTGTGAACTCATACACTCTTAATCGGGTCCCGCTTAGAGTGCTAGATATAGTCAGAAAACCGGAAATTTTTCGTCTGGTTTTCTGGACATAGCCAGCATTTAACCAGGACCTGATTAAGAGTGTAGCTAGCGCCCGCAAGCGCACTTATCAGAGGTGGCTCACCTAACTTAGGCGAAAGTTCACACAAATCCGGCAGAATCCAAGCACTGTATTACTAAATGGTATGCGAATTATTCTACGTGTTACGTTGTTCGGCCCACAAGCCAAAAACTCTAGACTCCTGCTGGCCAGCTCAGGAGCCCAAGAGGTCGCCGTCAACGACTGAGGATCACATGGTGGGGTTTGAGAGCCAATCACTCCTTGTGTCAACAATAAAACCCACGTTCGGGCACCGACATCGGTTTCGTGGAGAGGAGATGCACGCTCCTGCGTGCTGACGCGCATATCATAAGCAGCGTGGTGTCGCCAGAACTCACTTGTCCTTCTCTCGTCTTCTATCCTTTTCTCTCTTCCCTTTTTTCTATCTATTGGTCTCCTTGTTTCTCTGTCTTTCTATCTTTTTCTCTCTTTATTCCTTTCCTTTCTCCATATTTTTCTTTCTATGTCTCACTTTCTCTCTCTCTGTAGTCGTTCTCTCGCCGTCTACCTTTTCCCTCTTTCTTCTTCTTTTTCTATATATTTCTCTCTTCCTCTTTCTTTCTCTCTCTCTCTTTCTCTCTGTACTCGTTCTCCTCTCCTCCCTTCCCTCCTCCTCACCCTGAATCCTGCCCTCCTCATCCTCTCTTCCCTTTACTAACCCTTTGGTATACGGTGGTACACTACACTATACAAGGCTATGCTATGCTCTGCTAGTGTGCCTGGATAGCCGAGTGGTTAAATAAGTGCTGACACAAAAGGGACATTTTGCGATGCCTTGGCGTGATGTGTTAAAGCTCTCCTCCTACCGGAGCCACGAAAAACGCATAAAATATTTACAGCAGAGCTGTTATGGTCGAGGTTTGCCGGGTGTCGTACACTCTAAGAAAAAAGAGAGTCAAAAGAGGGTCATGGAACCGTGACTCTCTTCGGGTGTCCACCTGACCCCTTTTGGAAGGTACAGGCAGAGAAAAAGAGTTCGCATTTGGGAAGGAGTCACTGGACCCTCCTGAAGCGCGTTTCGATTGACTTCGGTATACGGAAGAGCCGCCATGTACGCCATACATATCGCGCGCTTGCCCTTTGGCGCCGTTGTGGCGCCTTGCTCGGCGACGCAGAAGGGGTTGGCGCCGGGGTGGCGCGCGCTCTCCTCTCTCAGTCGTCTCAGTGTCCTGGTCTAGTGGAATGCGTTGCGTGGTTGCGTTGGTTGCGCGTCTTCGGTGGTGTTGACGCCGGCTCCGTGCACGAAGTGACGCTTGGAGGGCGGAATATTCATGGAGCTGCGGACACCGACAAGGCCAGTTAACGGTGAGTGTACTGCTTTCGTAGGTACTAATTATTCAGCTTTAGCTGGGCGTCCGCAGCAGCCTTGCTGAAGTTATCTGCCAGCCATTTCCAACAGCAGCCTGCGTCCGCGGGGCTGTTGCGGATGCCCAACTAAAGCTGTCAGTTAACGAGTTACCACCGTTATGCGCGTTGCTGTACAAGCTCCCATAAAGTGAGCGATGCAAACAATTATCGAGGGTCATTTCTTGCTGATCGCACGTTGTGTCTGCACTGCTGAAGGTGCAAGATGTCGTTTTGAGATGCACTTTAGTCTACTTCATAATAACATTTCCATCGACATTGAGTGTGTTGCGTGCTTCCGCGCGTTGGAACTTGAAAAAAAAAAAGCCTGTGTACAGAACGCTCAGACGCACTATATATAATGGTTTTTGCTGGCTTAAAGACGGTAGTTTGAGGTGCAGATATAGTACGGTGGCTTCGAAAACGTACGCGGTAGTCATTAAAGTTGGACACGCCTCGCCGGTAAAGTGAAAAAGCTCTAGACTTTCGACGGGGCGCGTTGTTGCGGCCGCCGGCGTGCACTCTTTTCCCTCGTTTCTGTTTGCTGTTTTCGTGGTTTGCATACGCTGCGATGACGTTGGGCGCTATAACAGAATCGAGTGAGTATACGTGATTGTGGGAGTTATGTAGTTATGTGCGCTAATTCTAGCATATGACACGTCTGATCTCGACGTAGATGGCGTACGCACGCGCTGGGTGTCGTTCGGGCCCTAGTACTGGCATCTGTTTATCTGAGTATTTAAGGATGGGTTACTTTTGTAAAACATGCGGTCAATAACCGCTCACGGCATGCCCCTGGCTGCCGGAGGATGTGCATTGTTGTTTTGTTGTTAGCCTTTATTATGTCTGTGTGAACTACTTATTGTGTAGGTTTTCCAAACTTTTACTGCAATTTCATTTTCTCATCATATATCACGTTCTGCTTTTCAGATACCGTTTTTCATGGTGCTCACGCTGGACAGGAGTGACAACCTAGCAAGTCACAAGTCTGATGCCTCAAGCCGTCACCACTTTTTGATTTATTCTTAATCACAAGGAATAAATATGAAAACATGATGGCGATTTCTGCTGTTCATTTAGCACCATATGACACTGTGCACATCACAGTCACACATTTTAGTTGGCTATACTCATAGAAGCATGTAAATGAGGAATACCCAAACTTCTTAATTGGAAATCACAGACCATCTTTTCGCGCTTTCTATATAACTTTGCTGGAAAATATGTGTTGTTTTGACGAATTTTATTAAAATAATGCTAAAACTGAACTATTCTTGTTTTACAGTCGCTGGGCAGAACGGCAAGTATTATTGGACTTGCTTAAAATGAACACTCCACTATTTTCAACAGTAGTCGCGCAAAAGTAGAGCAAGGGTCAAATGAGTAGCTTAAAATACTTGTGGAGTCGCTTGATGCTTCGGTGTGGGTCCCTTGACCACCCTAGAAGCGTTACCGGCAAGAGTCGTCTGACTCCCTACAAGTGTTAACGAGATCCTTCGGATGAGAGTCTTTCCACTCTTCCTAGAGGGTCAGGGGACACTCCTAGAACGAGCCGACCCTGACCCACCAAGAGAGTCACCGTGACTATTTAAAGAGAGTCCTATACGTGGCAAGTCAGAACTCTCCGAAAAGAGTCACGCATACTCTTTTTTTTTTCTTAGAGTGTAGATAGAAAATTATCCTCACCATGGAACGGCACGCGCTCACTCGCGTCCCCACGATCCGAAGACGAGCGTCGTAACCACTCGGCTGACCAGGCACGCTAACCGAGCATAGCATAGTACAGCATAGTATAGTATAGTATAGTATAGTATAGTATAGTATAGTATAGTATAGTATAGTATAGTATAGTATAGTATAGTATAGTATAGTATAGTATAGTATAGTATAGTAAGGGGGTTGCTAATAAGTTGCGGGAGTTAAAAACATAACGAGAAGGTCAGAGACAATAGGAGGACGGACTCTTTTTATTTAGGAAGACACACCAATAAATTTACACAATGCATGGAGGGGTGTAGCCTATAACTTCCATTCTGTTGCGGCTGCATCGACCTATGGCGGACAGGTCGTTGTTTTGAGCAGACACTAATTGAGCATAGCAGTTTGTCAATCTTTTGTTCAGCTGTCGTGATTGCAAGTGCGCACCAAAAGTCAATGATCGAATGTACAGTTTTATACGGGCAGCCAAACGAATAAATGCGCCTAATGGTTGATGCTGGGCATATAGTCGTGGTAGGGCATGCGTAAGCCATCTTTCTCGATTAACTTGCCTTTATCAAAAATTAATTGCCTGAACAGTCGTCCCGCGCGTGCGCCTGATTGACGGGTGGCGCTGCAATCCACGAGAGTGCACGTTCTTTTGTGCCGCCCCCGTGCACGTTTTTTCTTGGTAGTCGCCGTTTGTTTGTGCGGTTCGCTCGTGACCTTGCTCGCTTGGACGCCTGACCTCCTTCCGTGATGAGTTTTTACCAGCTGGCTCAGCTATTGTTCTACATTATAGGAACGCTAACCCAGACAGACAAATTGCGCTCGAGCAAGTTTCAGCATCCGAGATTCCTGAGCACGGCGCGATTCCCGTTCAATCTTGGACGATTGTTCCGATAATCCGAGTCGCATGCGCCATTTCATATGTCTTGCAATATGAAAGTGCTACCCTAAAGTGTTCCATACTTGTTGATTAGAAAAATACCAATGGGGAGTGCCGGATAGGAAGGTTCGGTATTTAGAGAACGCAGTGTAACGTGGCGTACAGAACTCTCACAATAGTATTTGTCACATTGAGTGAAAATTTCGTTTGATTTCACGCATATTCGAAAATCGCAGAGAGAAGCGAAGTTTTCGCTCAGGTATCTGGAACTTGCTCTTCATCGACGGCTTTCATCATGTCCGCGTACAAGAGGTTGTCTTTTAACGCGACAGCGTTATAGAGCTTGTTTCGCCGAGATTCCGGCGGCGTCGGCGTCGTTGGTTGTGGGCGAAAGATCAACGTTGTCCATAAGCGAAAATACGGAATAGATGCAAATAAATAAATAATGAAAATCTTCGGCTCGAGCGGCAATCTAGCATCAGGCGTTCTAGCATGTAGCCAAGCCACCTTTTTTGTAGCTATATTTCCTGTTCTCAGACATGTGCATCAAACAACAAGCACATGAAATTAACGACAACAAATTATGTCAGTCCTACTGGACAGACACAAGCTTAAAATTCCTTCGGCGCTGTCCAGGATTCTAACCTCGACAACCATTCAGGTACAAAATATTGTGCTTTCCGTAGTTCCACAAACTTGGTCATCAACTCTCGAAAATACATTCCCCGCCGCTTCTTGCAACTGTTTCGGAAAAAAACACTATACATGAATTTCTTGTATGGGAGGAGTCTTCTTAACGCATGTAATATTGCGTAGCATAAGCGTAGAATCCCACCAGGCGTCGATTGCGCAACGAGTGATTAGTTTAAAGGCCCACCAATTACAGACCACAGAGGCATAATTAATCATCATTATGAGCAACAGCATCGACAAAGTGTGCAGCTGCGCGGGTGAACGTGTTGCCTTACGGACGGGTAGTGGGTAGTTCGCAAATCCGCAAAAGGAATAATTGTGCCGTAGTGGGCACTTCGCGACTCTATACACGCAGTAGGCATTCTAGGATACTTCGAAGCAGCCGATGTTACGCGCACAGGCGTTCCTATCCGTGCGGCACGTACTATATACAGGGTCCAGCGAGAAGGCAAGTCAGGCTAGCGATTGAGAAGACGACGGATGGATGGAAACAACTTTATTGCTCAGAAGGCGATGCGAATGGGGCCCGATCACGCTATCGCTTTCTATTCTTCAAGGCTAAGCTCAAGCGTCGTCTCCAAGTTTTTTCTTCACTCGACTTTGCAGCCCAAAGCTTCCTCAAGGCGTGCTCAGGTTGCGCTTGTGATTTCGATCTTCCTTTACCACATGAAATCCATCCACCATGCGGAAGAGGTAGAAATCGGGGAGCATGAAAAATTAAATAAACATAATTAACAAAACAGAAGCTATTTGTCAGCTGACCTGAGAGAGTAAAGCTGCAGCCGAGGCCTGAACGACCAAGTTCAAGAGAGCGGAAGCCCAAAGAAAGCACCTCCAAGTGCTGGCGCGCACTTCTAGAACGCCTAAAAGTTGCATGGACGCTGCATGGAAAAACTGTTGGGGTATCGCTTAATGTTCGCGGCGTAATTGATAAGACTTGCTATGATCTTCCACATTTCTTGCTTGCTATATATGCGTTCTTTGCAATGTGATGTCACATATAGGGCATTCCTAAGTGATGCCCCATATAGAGTAAACAAGGCCAGAAATCCTCCTGTGGTACGCACGTACACAAGAGACTTTGCGCGTACACATTTTATATATTGAATTCCTGCCTTAGAAGCGCGTAGTGTAAAAAACATTATATAAATTTCGGCACCATTCGCACGACTTTCCTATTCATCTGTCAGTCATTATTTTCTTTAGTAAAATTTTCTCTAAGCATAACTTTACTTCTTCAATTATTTAGTAGTGAGGTTAGCGCGAGAAAATGACAGCTTTCTTTAACTGCGGAAATAGATAAGAATATACAGGGTGGGAAAAAGTTAACGCAGTATTTAAAATTTTTCATAACTTTTTTAATGCGTAACTAATCTTTCTTGCGATAGCAACTAGAGGCGATGCGCAAAGCGCCGACGACGCCATCTGCCGCCACGGCTCGGAAGCGCTGACGGGTACCGGCGAGCAGTGTTCCCGCTAGCGTCTACGCGAGTGCACGGATGGATGTGTTTTCATCGTGATTTAACGACTCTGTCGGGCCTCAGCGATGTCGAAAAATAACTGCTGCGTTGTCGGCTGCTCAAACACACACAAACAATCGCCAGGAACGCACTTCTACAGGTTCCGGTGCTATTTCATGAGCGACGGCGACGGTGGATTACGGCTACGACGTAGAAGGTAAGCAATCGCACTTTGTTTACGGCACTGTTAGAACGATTACCGTGTTTTTCTTTCTCCAATTATGTCGCTACGTCTTCAGCGAACGCTACTACGTTTACACTTGGTCGCCTCGCCTGCATTGTAGGCGCTACAATGCATATGATTGTTATTACTGATAAGACGCGATGCCTAGGCTCTAGTGATGCAGAACTATCGGTAAATTGACTATCGATAGTATCGATAGTTTTTTTGAAACTATCGATAGTCTAAACAAACTATCGATAGTGCTACTATCGACAAACTATCGATAGTGCCGTCTTTATTATTACTAGCGATATTACTGCCACGCGTGTTTATTGCTTTGTTTTGACGTATTCGTGTTCAGTTACCCACGAAGACTGTTAGCAACGTTTGACGCAGACCGTTATTTCAAGTATTTCAAGACCGTGCCGTAATGTTTGAGAAGCTTCACAATTTTTTGAGATAATTCTGTAAAGACTACGCGCCAAACGCGAATAGTCAAGTTTATTCGAGAGCTTACACGAGCACCAGCAATAAAGCTGGAAGGTTTGATGACTGATGTATAAAGGACGACGCGTTCCACCGATGATCAGATTACTCAGAGGCTGACGACTGCTCCCGCCACTATCAGTGCGCAGCATGTATCGCTTGTATTTTGAGTTTTGATTTTCTGGGCACAAGTTCGCCCAAATAAAGATGTCCTTATTTCCCAGTCTTGCTGCAGCATTTTTCACCGTCACAACCACGTGACAATACTATCGATAGTGTGAATAATGATGATGTTGCTGGCCGACCATATTGCCAAAATATTTGCGATAGCCTACTACCACCTTCGCTTAATTTGTGAGCAATTTTTGGCAAAGAAATTAATTATTTCCGCCGTAAAAATGGCGGAATATATCCATCAATAAACTCGTATCCAAAAGCAACCAGTTACACCTTACAATTAACTTCTTGATATTTTTTTTTTATTTTGAAATCACGAAATGCAATATCAATTTGAAGCCGCGCAGTCCCACCACATGTAAAGGCTTCCTTTCTGCTACAGCTGAACAGTCTGACTTTATGATCATGTGTGAGCAAAGCACTCTGGTGAAGAACACAATCACGTCCACTTTCTTGCCCTTCAGCCTGCTCCTACGGCTACACTATGTACCACGCGCGCGGGGAACCAAGTTTATTCTGCAGGGAGTCCGCGCTGTTGATTTGATACTATCGATGGTACCATCGAATTTCTTACTATCGATAGCGCTATCGATAGTATTTTTCACCATCGATAGTTCGATAGTGACTCAGCTATCGATAGTATCGATAGTACCATCGATAGTTCTGCATCACTACTAGGCTCTCTTGAAAAATGAATGGCGTGAAGCGCAATGCCAGAGAATGTGGGGCAGTTGACGGCTCCTTTACAAAAGCGCCGTGGAATCACACGTGTGCTGCACGAAATCGGCTGCATATTCTACCCAGGGGCATTGCCAGAAATTTTTTTCAGGGGGGGGGGGGTATTCAACTATACTTTATGTATGTTCGTGCGTGCGTTTGTATGTGTGCGTGTATATATACGCAAGCGAAACTGAAAAATTTCGGGAAGGGGGTGGGTTGAACCCCCAAACCCCGCCCCCCTTGGCTACGCCCCTGATTCTATCTAATGATGGCACTGGAGTGCGATCACCGGTGCCTGCGTATGGCTCACAAAGGAGGTGGCTGGAGAGGATCCACTGAGAGGATCCCATGGCACGTCGGTAACGTGATAACGCATACGCTGTGTGGCGGCACAAGGGGCGCTTCTGCAGCCCGACCGCGCTCGCCCGCTCCCTAAAAAAAGAAAAAATAAAGAACATAAGAAACAGCTCAATTCGCTTAAGAAAGGTCGAAATAATAAGAGAACGCCTGCTTTCACTTATAGACAAGGAAATATATTTTTTTCAGCGAAATTACAAGGGGTCGACTGACATGCACCGACGTTCTTATCTGAACACACCCAGCAAATACGTAGCCAAGCTGCTATGACAAGCTAGGTGACCACCAGCTCCGCAGTGACTCAGTCCCGCGCCACTAGCGCAAGCTACCGAGCCGTCGTAGTGCGTAACCAGTCGTAACGCTAGTACCAGACCTTGACCTCCAAGGTGGTGCCGGTGGGAGATTTCTCCTGTGCGTTGTTGAACAATAAAAAATCACAGCATATCCACGGAGTGAATGATGATGAGTGGGCGAAGCTGCGAAGGTTCATCGGTAGACCGTGAATCTTCCGTGAATTCTGCCCAGTACATCATCACCGACGTGAGATCGGGCGCGTTTATATTAAAGGTTCGATGAGTTATGACGACTTGCAGCTCACTTTAATTTTACATGTACGCTGTGAATTTTCATTGTTTAGAAAACCATTGCTTTAGAAAACATCTGGCGTCTTTCGTTAAGCAGCTGGCGTCTTTTCGTTTTGCTTTAGAAACATCTGGCGTTCTTTCGTTTTGCTTTTAGAAAACATCTGGCGTCTTTCGTTGGTTTATTTCATCAATCACCGGCGTTTTGAACAAAATGTTTATTGTTTAATCACGCACAGGAGAAATCTCACCAGACACTACCTTGGAGGTAAACAATGGCTGCTAATGGGAATGCGAGACAGAAGAAGTCGGCTTTTAGCTAACACTTACACTTCTACTTCTACTAACGTTTCCTACTGGAACATGCCAATGGCTGCTAATGGGGAATGAGAGACAGAAGAATTCGGCTTTTAGTTAACGCGCACGCCGTGATCCAGTACCAATTTTACATTTATATGGGCAACAAAAAGCAGTGTCAGCAAAGCTTAACGACACATGCTGCCCAGGAATGCAAATTGCTTGTCCGATAACGAAATAGAGGCCTGGACACACGTCTACTAATCCGTTTTAAAACTAACGCGCCAAGTATTACGAGGCGACCTGGACAAAGACAGGTCCACCTATCGAAGCGTCGGCCAGCCTGTCGGAGGCACGTACTGCTGTTTATGCAAACTCTATCGACCATAACGAAGGCAATTTGCCGTCATCGCGGTCTTGCGATTAGGGACAAACGCTACCATATATATATATATATATATATATATATATATATATATATATATATATATATATATATATATATATATATATATATATATATATATATATATATATATATATACAGCGCGCAAGTTTCTGCCACTGACCACTGCACAGCCCGCGCAAGAGCCTTTACCGTAATTGCTCTAAACGTGCCGATGTCTTCTTGATAAATGTTACCCCATTCGATCAAGGCGTCGGCATTTATATCGTGGAACACGTAAGCATGTCATGTATGTTGTATGCCAGCTTTCACAATTAACAAGGATCCAGTAAAAGACTGTTTATTGACTTCAGAAACCACGTACATGCATGTACAAGGCTGGAGAAAAGGCTGCGGTTAAGAGATTTTTTTTTTGTCAGTGTGTTGAAAAAAAGTTCCATGTAAAGCTAGAAAGCATGAAGCACCAGAAAGATGGTCCACAAGCATGGCTCTTCCGCCACGTGCTCTGGTGATGCTTTCTAAAGAGTGCTGTTGATGGTTACCACAAAGCCGCCACACTCCGGACGCCTACCAATGTGCTAACTCCTGCACATTTGCATGAGAATCAGCGGACACGCATCGGCGGCAATACGGCTGTACTTTGTTTCCGAGTCACTCTTCACGTTTCGCAGGTGATGAATGTGAGGATGAACGAGTCGTTGACTACGTATCCGTTTTCTGGGTTGTCAATGTCGTCGAGCGTCATGATGGCCGTGTAGCCGATGCCCTCGTTCTCGTTGTCCCTGGGGCGTTGGAAGCAGTGATCCAGTTCCTTTCCCAGATCCTCGGGCACAATCTCGGCAATTTTGTGATACGTGTTGTTCTTCTGGTCCACGATGACGAATGTGCTGCGCCTCCTGTAGGGCCACTGCAGCGTCGGATCGTAGGGCCCCTTCGTGATGTACACGTACACGCTGAGGCAGATGTTGCCCTTCTCGTCCCTCTCGGCAAAGTGTCCGCCCAGGTACATCTTGTAGCCCTGGATCCCCACGTAGAAGTCATCGCTGAAGAAGGACTTAGGCTTGCCCTCGTACACCTGCTCCTTGATCTTGGAAAAGTTGTTCACCTGCCAGGCGAACTTGCTGGAGCGGAAGCGGTCTTCTATGCTGTCTATCCGGCCTTTCAGGTAGCTCTGGATCTTCTCTATCTTGGTGACGATCCGCTTGTTCGCAATGGCCGAGTCCTCGCGCATTTTCTTCATCTCGTTCTTAACCGTGTCCTGAACAGCCCTCACTGTGCTCCGGATGGCCTCGAACTCAGCGAAGTTCTCCTTGAGCCACTTAACCTCGCGACACACGTCGTCCAGCTTCTCGCGCACTTCGCTGATCTGGCAGGCCTCGGCGCCTGTGAAGATCAGCGTGCCGTCGTCGGCCCGTCCGGCGAAGCCCGCCAGGCCGGAGCCTTCGCCGGCCTCCTGCTGCTGCGGAATGGCGCCGGGCTGCTGCTGCAACTGCAAGCTGCGCGAGCATTCCAGCTTCAGGTGCGCCGCGACATCCTGGTGCTTCATCTCCTTCATGCAGACGGCGCACTGGACGCTCTGGTGACCGCAACCACTCAGGTGCTCTTTGAGGCCGTTAAGGGGTCCCACGTGATCGCAGCCGTTGGCTTTGTTCGGGCAGGCAACGCGAAAACCTTTGAGAATGTCGGCGGACGTCGTATCGTGGTACACCTGGTCTTGCATGCTGCGCTCGTTGTCGAAGGGGCAGACGAACGTGTCGTCCTCCTCGCGCAACTTGCCGAAGCATTTTGGGCAGAAGAAGTGCGAGCACTTGGTCAGGTACAGCTCCGAAGGCACCGCGCCGCACAGAGAGCAGATGCGGTAGATGGGCACCTCCTGCTGGAACTCGATGCTCGTGTATTCTCCCACGAAGGGAAAGCCCGTCAAGAAGCGGCTCGCCGCCATGTCGAAGCGTGGTGTGCCCGCCGACCTCGCCTTCGGGTTTGCTCTGAGTGTCGTTAACTGTGCCGGCTGTCCGGAAGGAACGACGAGGTCAGCCTCGCTGCTACCGATGGCCACGGAACGCGCCACGTTCCAGCTCCCACGAGCAGGGCGCGCTGCAGTGGCGTCCTCTTCCTCTTTCCCAAAAGCGCCTGGTGACTGCCCCAATGCACATTTCACGGGCGTCTGTGACACCTTAGTCACCCGAAACCCCCATAGCTTCAGTTTCATCTTCCGATGAACGTATATTACGAAAATTGCACTGACTGCAGCTAACACGTTATGTGCCCAAACACCACATGCACTGTAAGGACACAATCATGGCGTTTTCCTATTCATTAGGTACGTTCTTTCCTGATGCGCGGAAGCGAAACCATTGTAGAAAAAGTTGAGTTAGCTAGAGAGACAGAATCTGAGCTAACTAACATATTGGAAACCGGGACTGATCAGGGAAGGGAACAGAAAGCTAAACAGAATGACTTCCCTGCCTCATCGGGAACGCAAAGCAGCAAAGCGCATAAAGGTTCGTGCACGACGTGCTCCGCCATTTTGGGGGGCTTATGCCAATTTTAGAATGCCCCGTGCATTCATTTTAAAGTAGGAATTCAGCTGAGACACTTAGTGCAGTTTTCAAAACAGCACTCGCGAAAAACGCCACCTCAGAACCGAAACCACATTTACTGCACACTTCGCTGTGCCGTGCAGCACTTACCATATAAAATAAGAACACGAATGTGAAGATCACACTCGCCGGAACAGTTTAGACATTGTTTGTAGCAGTAACTATAGCAGGTTGCCCTAACATGATAAAAGCGCCGAGAATGACTCATTTTTTTTAATGCACGCAATCCATTTGCAGCCAATCCAATCTGAGAAAAGCGATTCGGGGCCCGTCTGCACGCAATGGCTGGGCTGGGGTTGCCGAAATTTAGCCGAAATGCAAACACCGTGCCGAGTCCAGGTGATCTGAGCGACGTAGAACGTCTGGAGGACTTCCCGGAAGCGGACTTCAGAGGCATGACGCTCTCGCTGAGCCAGGAAACGACCGACGCCGTCTCCCCGATGCAGCCACCGGCTGACCAGCGCGGCGTCGATGTTTCGTGCCTGGGCACCAGCCGTTGCCGAGCAGGTTCGATTCATTTTTGTTTTCCCGTGGGTCGCAGAATTGGTTGCTAAAGCTAACTCGTAAAGTTCCGTAGCCTTTCCGTGCATTTAACGTCCTACTACACGTTATTTTGGTTGTGGCCGGGCTAGTTCAATCACCGTGCTTAGAAGGCTGCGAGTGTAACATGCACGCGCGCATAACAACTTTCGCTTTCCCGTTACGCAGTGCGTCTCGGTAGCGTTGAAGCTTGGCTAGTGAGTAGTGCCGCCAGAAACGAACCTTTAGAAGCTGAGCCACTAAAACGAGCTACCGTGTAGCGAAGGTAGCCACCATATCAGTGTTGTGCTTGCCGTTCAAGGCAGCAGCGCGCTTTGGACAAGAGTTCTGTTTCCCGCTGCGTCTGTGAGGCAGATTGCTTGCACTGTCTTTAGTTTTCTCGGTGCGTCGAGGTTGCATTAGCACCCGCCGTTGCGTCTTAGCGGCTAGAGTGTTGCGCCGATAAATTCAAAGGTGTGGGTTCGATTCCCGGTGACGGCAGCGCCGGATTTAGATAGGGGTCAAATGAAAAAAGACAAGTGAACACCTTGTACATTTATTCAGGCGCACGTTAAAGAACCCCGGAGGTTCCTACTTAAACCGGAGCTTCGCAATCATATAATGTGTTTTTGCCCCGTAAAACCAAGGAATTTAATTTGATCTTAATTAAAATGCGTCAGCCGACCTCTCCGGCACTGCGGCGGGCTGCTTGCCGCGCTTTCAGGCCTCCGCGATCAGACCACGTAGTAAAAACATCTACATTCAACATCCCGTTCTTCGACGTCACGGATCGAGTATCCAGCCAGCGTTGGAAGCTGACTGTTTCGCTCTTTACCGCCGCGTCGGCAGGCAGCACTTTCCGCAATGCGCGCGGCGTCAGCGTCTCTGTTTTCCTCGTGCGCTGGGCTCCTCCGTCAGCGTGCTTCGAGCCTTTCAGCGCGCAGGTGGTTTCAAGCAACCGATTGGCATTCTACAAAGAAGCGAGTCCGCCCCCCCACCCCTTCTTTGTTTTCTCTGCGATGTGTGTCAGCCGCTGTGACCGCCATCTCTGTTCTATGAGTGCTCTTGCTTCTTTAGAGCTTCCTACTCAAAATCTAAAGAAGAGAACAGTTCAGGATAAGATATGGAGGCTAGAAGTGATGGAAAAATTGCAGTAAGATTGAAGTCTGGGTCTCTTGATTCATAACACTGAAAGAATGAACCAGTCGAAACGACGAAGGACCAAGGAGGGTTGTCGTGTGTGCTTCATCTCTCCTTGGTCCTTCGGAAATGCTGCTGGAGCCAGTGTAGGAACAATTCAGTGGTTTTTCATGGAGATAACCCGGTCACTGGTCTTGTTCAGTTGCAGTAGGCAAGGTGGCCGTTTGTGCACCAATTTCTCTTATCTGCCATGATGGCCTAGTGACTACGTTCTTTAAAGTGTGAGGATGCTGGTGTGATTCCCAGTCACAGAAGTTTTGACATTTCAATGGGGGTGAAATGCAAGAACCCGTATGTTCTTATATTTAGGTGCAGGTTGGAGGATCCTAAGGGGTCAAAATTATTCCAGGGTCCGCCACTGAAGGCTTGGCTCATAATCGTAGCGCTGCTTTCACATTTATGATCTTGAAATTTATTTTTAACTTGTCCATTATTTATGCTTGTGGCTTCAGACATCCTTGAGACATTATTTCTCTTACTTTACATCTTTTTCAATTTCCAAGCTCCCAGTTATCCCTTAGATACAGCAAGACAATTAGGTTTTTTGTACTTGCGTAATAATTGCTATTCGTTGCACTCGTAAATAATACTTCGTTGACATGGTATATCAGCTTACAAAGTCACAAAGCCGTTCGAACCCCTGAAGACAAATGTTAAGCAAATGAACGTACTGCGTGTTATTGCGTTCTTGACAGAACTGCCATGCCTGCGGCTCCCATAAAACCGGATTTCCGTCTGCGTATTTTTTCAAAACTCGTCATGCATAAGCATAATTTCCTTACAGCTGCACCTGTTCACTCACATGTGGCAGATGGCTGGTCGCAGCTTTTCGACATGACGTGTTTCTTTCTTTTTGTTTGAACCATCCTTTTGATTTCTGGTCAGCGTGCCTGTGCTCGCTAGTTTTGAAGGTTTCGGTGTGGATAAATTTCTGGCTGGTGTCGAACTGGGGTTGGCTCACTCTGGTTCCGTGTAATGTAGAGCAAGCAGTAATATAAAGTCCTATAAAGAGTCTAGAGAGAGAAAGAAGTTCAGGGGCATATGGAAGCTTGTGGTTATGAAACAGCGTAGAAGAGAGATTGTCACTGGAGCCCATGTTTCCACGAGGGGACTATACTCGGGGACAACTTTCTGTGGCAATGAAGGGAAAGCTACAGAGCCACAATGCACGTATCCTACCGCTAATGAATGTAGTCCCACAATTGCGTCCGTATTTTCTGCGTAAGATATATAAAGTACTCCTTCATTTTCTACATGTAGCTTTTTGAGACGGAACGCAGCGCACACAAGCGAGATGTTTGTATTTCTTTTACTTTATACGTTGTCGCTTTGCGTTTTTGCGTGCATGAAAAAGTCGCAGCTTTTCCCCGTACCTTAGACGATAAGCAGCGTTTGCGTCGAAATGCAACGCTGGCCATCACTGTCCACGGCGTTACGAGACGCGCGCCAAACCGGACTACTTCGCATAGCAGTACATGTGCAGACGCTCCGCCCCCGTAGCTTTCCCTTCATTGGCACAGAATGTTGTCCCCGAGTATAGTATTTTTCAAGACACCAACCGCGTTCCTTAGCATGATGTTTGTGTGCACTTTGTTCACTATCCCTCAATTTCAAAAGTGGAGGAGCAGAAGAGCATGCATGGGTGAAAAAGAAGAGAAGAAAAGAAACCGGGGCAGTAAGGGGCTTTTGGAGAAAAGATGTACATAAATGGTGGATAGGTGTAAGGGTGGAGCAAAAAGTGAGCGGGGTGTAATGGGTGAATGCAGGTTTGGTTTTCTTGACTTTGAGGGGGTAGGAGGAACACATGGATGTGTTGTGGCAAGGTACAGTGTCATGATATTGTTGAGGTTCGCGGCCCCCTCTCCTCCCCTTTCTTTCTTTTCCGTTCCTTGTGCACAGACTTGCTGCTCTCCTTTTCCACATTGAGGTTACGGGAGAGTGTGCAGAGTGTACACCCTCGCAGTTTTTTAGTATCGCACGCATGTTGATCTCGGGACATGGTAGCGCCTAATATAGCCGAGAAGTAAAGAGATTTTCTACGTGATGTGCAAGCACAGAAAGCACACTCATGCGCTAGCGCCGTCTGCTGCACCGTTTGCTTAGATGTATACATACGCAATATCAGTCTTATCTGTTCGATCATGTGTTCAGAAAGCCGGTGTGACGCTGGTTGTCATATCACTGATATTGTTGCCTCTCGCTAGTGTTTGAGACTGCCGTATTCTGGGGTCGACATCCACGCTATATTATTAAAAATTTGAAGAGTATACGTAAAGATGCTGTGCCCTGGTGAAGAGAAGTCCTGTTGTTGAAGCACTGGCTCCGGTGACATTCCTTGTTCAACAGTTTTTCATTACCTAAAGGCTAAAAACACATTTTACACTGCTTGCTTTCCTAGCCAAGAAATAGCGCATCATCACTGCTGTATTTCTCCGGGGTTCATACAGGTCCTTGAAAAACCTTGAAAACCCTTGAATTTGAAAAGTACATTTTCGAGGCCCTTGAAGGTCCTGAAACCCTTGAGTTTTGGGACCAGTGCGGTCTAAAGTCCACAATGCAACCTGCTGTCTGTTGTGGACTAGCCTCAGTGCAGCAAAATTTCCATTTCAGAAACAATACACCGTGCGACTTTGAATGTATTCTGTTGGGTCATGCCTTGACCTATCATTCATTTCACTCCTCACCCGTCAGTGCATCATGTCTCGCTTTCTCTCTCTCTCTCTCCTTACGACTTATCTTATACTTATCTCCTTATGACTTCATTCTTGTCTCCTGCATTTATGCTGCTTTTTTTTCCCTGTCAAGCGAGCAGTGCATGTGTAACAATGTCAAGCCTTGCTAATACTAGAAAAGTCTCAGCACCTGTCCTGAACGTTTGTTGTGTGTTGGGTATTATTTTAGATGGCATCAAGGCTAGACTTCCCTACAGTATAATAATACAGTTAAAACTCGATCTAACAAAACCAGATTTTATGTAGTTCCCAATCTAAGGAAGAAATTTGTGTTCCCCGGCAGGGTTCTCAACTCGAACTAATGAAACTAACTTGGAACCAAAACTGATTTAAAGAAGTTATTTCTGAAATAAATTAGTAAGAAGAAGTAATTTTTCTCTATTTTTTACATAGATGGCTTTTTCTTCAAACGCGAGCACTAACACTATTGTGTTAAAACATCCGTCACCCATAGTCTCAAGCCTTGTTTTATTTTGACAAGGCTGCACGCGACCCACATGCATGGAACAGTGGACTCAACAGTCACACTGTTACGTGCCAGATGGTACTACGGGTGGCGGTGGTTTATTGTTCCTTGCAATGCTCCCACAGGAACACTGCTGTGTGCTTTTGTTATTTCATGATTTATGCGGCAGGTGACACTGATCGTCTCCTCGCAACTTTCTTGCTCGTCCTGCTTGCATAATCACTGCATTCGTTCTCCCCGTCTTTGTATTTTGGCTGCATGTCATATCTCGCGTGACTGTCTAGCTGGCCTGCATCGCCTGGACCACATATATGAGGCTCAATGTTCGGTACACCTGAACAGACTTCACACGAGCACACATGGGTTAGCGACAAAAACAATGCCGTGGTAGATTTTGGGCATCTGTATGTTACAGTTTTAGGTTTCGAAGGACTGCAAATCCCCTTTCTCGATTTTACAAACTTCCCGTTTTAACGGAGTAATTTGAGCATGGTGATGACTTCGTTAAATTGAGGTTCAACTGTATATGTGTAAGTGCGATAAATTTAGTCAGAATTTGAAACATTGTTCTAGTAAAAAACCTCATTTGGGGGCCATTTTTTAGTCGTTGGAAAACGTGTGACAGGCCCTTGAAATTCCTTCAATATCCTTGAATCTTCGCCTTTGAAAACTGTACAAGCCCTGTTTTCTTACGTGAGCCATACAGACCACGTAAAAACTTAGTAGTGCCTTCTAAACTTGCGAAGCTTTTGTGCACGTTAGTGTGTATGCCATGCATTCCACCACAAGGATCCGCAAGGCACTTGTCCATCCTCCTGCCTTTCGTCATTGTCTCAGTAGTTGCGCTGTGGTTCATCATGCGAATAGTAGTCACGGAAAGCTGTACTCACTTGTCGGTCTTTAGGGTGAGCTGTCGGCATCGTGCCCACTTCTTATTGCCACTGGAGTCCAGCACATCTAGCTTTTTTTTTCTTTTTTAGATTGCTCGGTCCCAAAACTTTTGCTGACTGAATTTTCTTGGATGTAACCACTGCTAGCGTAAACACATTCCAGGATGAACCTTTCATTGCGTCTTAAAAAACTAGGTTAATCAGTCATTCAATTTTTTATTTCAAACAGCATGGGGCACCCTCAAGCAAAACGCGGTTTACAAACCACCTGAATGTCTCTGAGGGCCCAGATACATGGCAGTGATATTGGACTCGAGATGCGCAAAATGTAACGCATCATTATAGTACAGGAAAAAATGAAACAGACGTAGAACTCATTAAAAAAAGAAATATTTAGTAGAGATATACAGCAAATGCAATCAATCAGTAAATACATAAGTGTTAAAACGTTTAGCTGACTAATAAAACATGCAATACTACACATATAGAGTGCTCACTGATTGAAATGAAAAACATTTAGTATAACAAGTGGTATGCACAAATGCTTGGAGATTAACGCTACATGTCACTACGAATCTGGCCGCTGAAAATAATGTGGGCTCTGGTGTAAGTGTTCCGAGTTAAAGTTATGCGGTTCCTACATGAACTAAAGATTTTGGAAATGAATGTACAAGTATTACTTAGCCCTAAATTGTCATGTTTCAATCTGTGGGAACTGTACACATTTATAGCAAAATAATGCAGTGCTAACAATGAACACATTGCAAAGAGTTCATGTCTTTAAAGATCAGTTTTCAGTCCGTTTAAAGTAAACTGCTTAATCATTCTGAGGATTGCTGGCATCTCTCCTACGGTTTAGATGTTCTGTAAATTCAATTAATTCAAAAACAAGGAAGAGTGTCGAAAATGTTATGTCAGTGCGTCTCAAAGCGCGCTATCAAGAACAAAGGCAGGATTGTTGGAACACAATGCCTTTGTGTTGCAATGTCTTTCTTTTTGTCCCCGCATCATTCTTTTCCTGTTGAACCATCTTATGCACTGTCTTAAAATGCTTATTCTCAGCTCTCTTATCAGACGCAGGCAGCCTCGATGGGAATTCCGGGAGCACCGCCGAAAATGCATCCACTGCGTCGTCGTTGAGCATTGCGCGGCAGTTTTCTCGGGAGCTGTCGGAGGAAGAGACCAAGGAGTACTTCTCAGTACGAGTGAGTGCAGTCACATCAGTTGTGTTGAGCGACACGATCACGTCGAAGTCTGCCAAGAGGATATACATTGTCGTAGTCTGGGTTGAAAGCACACAAAAACTATTCGTCATGTGAACAGCTGCAGGAGTTGGGTAGCCAGGGGGCAGTTTGGAGGACTCAAACTGCCCCCTGGGAATTTTTAAATTTGTATGTGCACACACAAGCACACCCATCAACATACGCAATGGGGGGTCGAACCTTCCCTCTCCCCAATGAAAAAAATTTCTGTCCCCACCCATGAGGTGCAGCCTCTTGTGATCATCCACCCAAATCACCGTATTGGAATAAACACTGATAGGTGAAAACCAAATGGAGATGCATTTCTTCTTCAAAATACTCGAATCGATGTGTTTACTTGCTTGTATATTTTTTGTGCCCTTAATCGCAGGAAGGCTTTACAGACAGGAGAGGCAAGAATAGATATATAAGTCGTGGCAACAGCCTTGAAGTTCTTGGAGGTTTTACGGGTGACAGTTGTGAAGGCAGGGAGGTTGGCAATTCATTTTTAAGAAAACGGCGTGACAGAAAAACAAACGAGAAAGGTTTACCGCACAAACGAATGTGTTCGTGGGGTAAAGGTCTCTTTGTTTTTTTTTTTTAGTTGTGCCGTTATCTTAACAATGCATCTGTACTAACTTGCTCAACTGTCAGTCCTAGTTATGGTTGACAGCCTCACTTGTGAAAAAAATTGTTTTTGCCGTAAACAAAAGTAGATGTTCTTTAAGGAAATACTCTTAGGCTATTAAAATGAATGTGCCAGTATGCGTGCTTCCTTGTTTCAAATAGCTTTGTCTCTTTAGAATGCGTATTGCTGTCGTGCGGGGCTGTGCAAGTCTGCTGGGCTTTTTTAGAGGGCAGAAAAACATTTATTGTCTGGTAATGACCTCACGCGTCATACTTGCAAGTGACAAAAGTGAAGAAATGTACTCTTTCTTTCCTGCATCCATTTCGTTTTGGCTAGATTGATCACCTCCACTGCTTTTACCAGGTTCTCTTAGACACTGCTTCCATTCATCAGAAAGAAACAATTAGTGCAACTTTTCTGTTTCTTCAATTATCCTGACAGGGAGGGAGGTAGTAGCGCGCTCTTCTCTATTTAACCATTGCTCATGCCTCTTTTGCTGAGTATGAGCTGGACCAACTAGCCCAGGAAATCATTTTGCCAAGTCATATTTTTCTTCAGAAGGGAATTTCCATTGTTGTCACCACATTGGGCTGTTACGTCAGTTCTCCTTCGCCCGTCACACTCACCTGACGGTGTGAGCCACTTTATGGCACCACTGCCGATGTTTTAAGGCAGGGCTGGTGGAATGCATGCATAGTGCAGCAGGTGCTGGTGCAGTGCATAGCATGTGCTTTTGAATTTAGCGATAATGTATAGGCCGTCTCTGCTAGTTCAAAAAGCATTCAGTACCCTGATGCATGCTGCCACTTATTCGGCCCAGCAAGAGAATTTTAAACTTTTAGAGTACGCTTAGAACACTATTGTGGTGCTATGCCATGCTTGTCTGGTAGGACGGTATGTAGACAAACAAACGCGACAGGAGGTGGAAAACATTGTATTGTAGTTGTGCCTACAATGAATTTTCGTATTCCTGAGGCCATTCTGTAAACGCGATGTTAAAGAAGCTAGTGAACATTTTCACATCTTCTATGAGTGATTGGTCTGCAAGCAAATGTTCACATTTATGGGCATTGTCTGCTTGACGGCATGCACCTTGACTGCACTACTTCAGGGAACCTCGGCACCACAGGTAGGTGCCCAGATTCTCTGCATTCCTGTTGCGAAGTTCGGTGCAGAATACCACAAACCAGTACACATTGTACGGGGAACAGCATGCACTGCTCAGTTAAGTGCAGTATACACGAATATAGCTACCATATTGCTCTAACGTTTTATTCTCGTTTTTGTGTGCTGGGTGATCGTTGTGGACTGTGTCAAATTCTCTGTGGAATTCATGCAGGAAGGCGCTGTGGAAAAAGCGGCGGAACAGTGCAGCCCGGTGCTCATGAAACACCTCGACGGCGAGCTCAGGGGTGTCTGGCTGCTCACAGAGTAAGTTGCAACCAAACCTCGATATAATGAACTCGGATATAACGAATTATCGGTTATAACGAAGTAAATGAAGAATAGTCTTGTCATAGATACAGTGTTACAAATATACATTTATAACGAATTTTTGGATATAACGAACTTAATTTCGTGTCAGATGCGACCTTGTTTTGATGAGGTTTGAGTATATAACGAGTTCTACTGACCAACTAGTGGGTTTGTGCTAACAGGAAAACAGCGTTACAAGTTAAGAAAAAGCGAGTAGCCCGCATACACAGCAGTTTGTCCGTATGCTCCACCTGTTTCGATCGACATTGTAGTGCTGTTTTTTTTTTTCCTTTAGTGAGTTAACCTGTCTTCGTTACCTTTGTTTTCTAAGAAGCATTGATAGTTTTCTTTCAACCTAACTGGAGAGCTTTTCTAATGAACTCTTTCATTGAAGCTTGGCTGAAACGAAAGTATCAGAAATCTATAATTTACGAGTGTGGCTCCAAAAGCAGTACGTGTGCCTTGCTCATCGAAGTGGGGTATCAGTTAGAAATTCGCCTCTATTGGAAGTATGCAGGGGTTTTTCACACCTGATGAAAAGTACACTACTGGACTCATCAATATTAAATCCAGCAAGTAGCGATAGAGTTTTTTTTTGTTTATTTCCTATTAAAAAATGCAGCAATTATCATCCGGGCTGGGAGCCATTATGGCTAGTCAAGAGCCCAATGAATGTCAGGTGAAGGTCTGTGAGCTACAAAACACACACCTTAAGGAGGATACAACTGCCTGTCACATTTTACTGAAATACTGTATGGATTTATGATGACAGGGTTATTCAAACGAATAAATTCGAGTACTAATTCATACACTCGCACTCAACCAAAACAAGCTGCGATGGAGGAGATGTTTATACTACTAAAACGTAGCATTGTAATTCGGAAAAGCAAAGCTTGAATTCATTTTGTGTTTACAGAGTAGATGTTTCATAGTCATGCTGAATACATTTTTTATTGTGTACATTGTGAACGTCAGATAAGTTAAGCCACAGGTTGAAGAATGTTGTTGTTTGAGTTGGCTGAAGAATAAGTTTTATAAACTCGTAAGTGGCATAACCATGAATCAGGTTTCTTCCGGCTAGTATGGAAGTACAGCTGCAGCATGAAAGCATGTGCACTTGTTCATTTGTCAATTGATGCCTCTACCACTAATAGTAGTTAAAACCACCCTTCTGAAGTACATTTTGTGCTGTGTCTGTGTTTCCTTTCGTCTGTGTTGTGTCGCGCTGTGTTCATCAACATGCATTACCACCTTGCCCAGTAAACCATCCCTCTTGTGCAATAACTTTTGATGGCTACACTTATACTAGACTATTCCAAAAGCTTCTGTGACATAAGATTTGTCAGGCAACAGAAACTTTATAAATAAGTAAGTAAATTATATGCTGACATAGATAGGTTTTTCAGCGCCACTTTAAATTGCCAGTTTGCTGCAGATCATGCTCTCGGTTTAAAATTTTCGCAGTGGGCTGGAGAAAATACCGTATACACTCGTGTAAGGGCCGGAATCTTTTTCCGTGATTTTGATGGGGTGCGGCCCTTCCATGGAAGCGTGAAATTTCTGTTCAATTTTTGATCCACGTATGGAAAGACCTATTCAATCGTGCCATATAGTATACCTAACGATGGGATATCTGGCGTGTAGCGGCAGACATCCTCACTAGATGTCTTCATTGGCACAAAGGATCAATGGTGTCGGCAAGAAAAGTGGCAAGATCTCCCAGATAGGGTGCCACACGCCCGAAACTCACAGATAGCGCCGCGTGACGAAGCTGCAGGACAGCTATTGCGATCTGGTGGCTCCCGCGAAATGCGTTGTACGCGAGACGCGGCGATGCTGTTGTTTGCTGGCTAGATTTTTTTTGCCCTTACACGAGTGCGACCCTCAGTCGAGTGTATACAGTATTTAGAAGATTGCATTCAAGTTTAATGAGGCCCTTTTGAAGAAAACCAAAAACGTGCCAGAACTTGAGTGGGGGGGGGGGGGGGGGAATAGATAGTTTTTATCTGTGCAGTAACTTAAGTCAGCACTTTCATACTTTCGTGGTTGTCTGTAATGAAAGACATTCAAGCTTCTAGAACCCATTGCCTAGCTTTTAAACTTTTAAAATGTGTTCCCAACAACGAGCTTTACTGTACTCATTGCTGGTGGCTGGTGAACTGGAGCAGCACTCTTACAGCATGATGAATGCACAGGATTGATCACTGGGACACGGAGAAGGAGCGGCTGCTCTTCCTGACAGACTACAGCCTGATCATACTCAAGTACGACTTCATCACCCTCAAATTGCTCGAGTACCGACGACTACACCTCAAGACGTTCGATGTGGTGCAAGTGGGCCTGCTCACTTATCCCAACAAGTCGTTCATGCCGTAAGTAGTGCTTTGAACTCAGTTGATATATACGTAGACGTTAAGTGTCCCATTGCGACTCTGCAGTGTGTGGGGCTTGTGTGAAACTCTTTAATTAGTAGTTGTCAAAATGAAGTTTGTGTTGTCTTCATGCTATCCACTGTTTGTCCTCTTTGTTTTTGTCTTTCGCTCCTATTTCTCCACCTTGCTCTGCTTGATGCTGTTTAGGCAGCTGGCGTAACGCTTCCAGAGAGTTGCAGCTAGTGCGCTTGGCAATAACGTCCCTCAGTCAGCAGTATGCTGTCAGAACTCTTGCCGCATTTTCTGCTCTTTGTCCCACCAGATAACACTGCTGTTCATAACATTCGGCTCCATTGAAAATAAACGTTAAAGGCAGGCACTTGTTGCAGACTTCAGTGCAGTGGGAAACCTTTTGCTGTCACATTTTCTTGTTGTAAGGGGAGCATACTATTTATCCACTTCACAGGCACAATCTAGCATGTAGATGTTTACCCTAAGGGGCAGAAATAGTTATTTATGAGATAATGGGAAACTGATGCCGAACTAGTATTTAATATCACCATTTCAAGCCAACAATCACACGTCCAAAATTACACAATACTTACCCAATTCTAACGTACCCCTGAGTATGTGGTGAATCGGTTCTACGTAAGCCGGTAGAACTGATCTACTGATTCCCCTAGACTAATGCAAAATGTGTGCTTTTTATTGCTTCAGTCAAGAGACAGTGTACACTGAAGTTAAACAAACAGCCAATATTATAGCAAGACGAAAGTAGCATTCCTCTAGATATGCAATCTGAATGAAATGAATACCGGATTATATATCTTCATGGAACATCTCTCAGTTGAAGTTGATGTCCGTTGTCGTCACTGTTTATTGATCAGAACCACCAATGCTTTCCAGAGCTGTGTACTGTGCCACCTAGTTACTGTTTCACTTGGTACCTTACATTTGAACTGAGATGTAGCTTATAAATAACTACAGCATGTTTATCATGGCCTATACTCAGGTCAGATGCACAAACCAGTGAGCAATCTCACAGACCTTTCAATCATTATAATAGTGTATCGTCGTGTAACCTTGCATCCAGCTTGTTAGCAGGTTGTTGGCACATGTGATGATTGCAGCTGCTTTTTGTGCTTTCCTACGATGTGTCTGGTGACCATGGTCATTAGGAAGCACTTGTAGAATGCCAAGTTTCCGAATCGACATTCGTGGCACTTTCCTTTTGCACATGGTTGAGAAATGCTGCTGTGGTGGTGGTCACTCATTTACCAAGTGACTCGTTTATTTATCTATTCAAGATACCTTACTGGCCCTAAAAAAGGGCCATTAGGCAAGGGAAGCTTCAAACGTTAATTTTATACATTTCATGCACCCCGAGGTTAAATCAATTGTCTGAAAACATTTGTTAATAATTACTCAACAAAGAACAGGTGTGCGAAAATCCAGAGTTGCAATTTAGTCACTATATTACAAAAAGGCCACAGAAATTTAAATATCACTTCTAAGACGACATGCAATTGTACAAATAATCAAAAGAACTAGAAACATTATTCAAGATTATACAGTGAAGGATGAAATGTATGCTCGTATTAACATGCGAGCAAATCGCTGATTAAAATGTAACAGTGAGGAAATATTGTAAGTTCTAATTAGGCGTCTAAAAAATGCATGACCACAAGCAAATGCGAATATATAGTAGCTAATTAAAGAAATGAGGCTTTAGGTGTCTGCAGAATTTTAGGGGCGAAGCACCTTAAAGGGATACTGAACAAAATTTTCGCCGCCGAGATAAATGACTCAATTGAAAGATTGGGTGCTGAAATTTGTTGAAACAACCTTCATTTCAGCCAGAGACTAGCAGAAAATAATGAATTTAATGCATTTTTCGTGAATTGGCGCGTCTAGCGGCCGCGCCGCGAACTAGAGAGGAAGTGACGCGAAACTCCGCGGATAGTGACTCGCCAACCGTGCTCGCAGCAAAATCGCTTACCAATCGACATCGCAAGCCGCCACCCGCTGCCGCGCGTCTCTCTCAAAACGTGTTTTCACGGTCGGGAAGGTGTTCTCCGTGCGTGTTCTCAACCGGCAGCCAACGACGCCATTGCCGCGCTCTCGGCCGTATATTTGTTTTCTCAAGCGGAGCTTGCGCCCACGTCTACGAATCTGCCGTCTGTGTTGTGTGCTGCTACGTAATGTGAACGGTGAAGCACCTGACACAACGCAGAATGCCTCAACGCTGTTCTGCGCTAGGGTGTGCCCTGTCATACCTTTCCAACAGAGCCGAAGCTTCGAAGGATATGGATTCGCGCTGCACGCCCATCGCAGCCAACGTGGGTGCCTTCAAAGCGTGACTTATTGTGCTCCGAACACTTCGAGGATAGTGATTATGAGTTACTGTGTAAATTGCTGGTCCCGGCTGCCGACCCACGTTGGGCTACGGCGGCTCGTCTGGCTCGTCGTCCTTGCTGTCGCTTGACACAGCAGAGCGGTCACACACATATAGTTGTATTTGACGCATCCGTTTTGGAGGCCTGTCGAACTCGGAGTCGCAATGACCGCTCGTGGAACCACTGTCACTCGCACCTTGCATCTTTGCGCTCTCGCGACACGCTCGGTAGTTGTAGCGGTTTTTGAGGAGTAAGCGCTATTTTGTTTCCTATGTGGGGAAAAGAGGACAAGGCTCAGCGCCACGGCCACACCAGCCACCCTCGGTTCTTGAGAGGAGAGGTGGAGAAAGGGAAGTGGCAGGGCAGGAGAGAGCGTGCCGGTTGCCCCCCTCTTGCTGGAGCACTCGACGTCACGTCCGCCGACAAGCGCAGTGACATGCAGCCGCCGCGCTCTCACAATCCACTAAAAATACGGCCAACTGCTCGAAATTACGTGAAATAAACGCTGCGTACAGGAACAGTCGTGTCGTCCGAGTCGAATGTAAGTGTTTTCGTAGCTTTTTCAAATTTTTGTTCAGTATCCCTTTAAGACCTCAACAATGTCCGTCCGTCCACCGTAGTATACATTCGAAGCGCAGGTGCAAAACAGCTGTGCATAAACCGTCTGCAGAGCGAGCATAGCGCGCATATGGTTTGAAAATAGACTGTACTCGGCGCGGCGCCGCTCGAAAGCTGCTCAAAAAGAAGCGCATCGATTAACAGGTGACAACATACGCAAAACTGTCTACAGAGCGTGCGTAGCGCGCACATGGTCCCAAAATAGAGCATTCTCAGGTGTGGCGTCGTGCAAACTCGTCTTTGCCAACTTCAGGCTAGATCCGATCGAAGAACCATTGGCTCTACATTTCACGGACCACAAAGCAGTAATAATGAAGGCAAAACAGAATCCTCAACTGAACACGACATAAGTGTTATGACCAATGAAATACATCATATATAACTGTACACACGCGTTGTCACTCATTTACATGCGCGAGTGGGCACTGTCACGGGCGATTCACGGTTACCTAACGATCCCCAGTGCTCTGCCCACTCATCATTATTCAATAATGCATGTTGCTGGGCGAGTCGGTCGTACATCACGAAACAAGGTGCTGCGCAAAGGAAACACGGACAAGGAAGTGAACGAGGATGGGCGCAGACTCGCGACTGAAATTTATTGAAAACAAAACGCATACTTATGCGACACAAACCGCAAAATCATCTATGCGCATGCGAGGAACCTGCTTCCATTATCGTACAATGTTATGGAGGTATCATAACATTGTACGATAATGGAAGCAGGTTCCTCGCATGCGCATAGATGATCTCGCGGTTTGTATCACATAAGTATGAGTTTTGTTTTCAATAAATTTGTCGCGAGTCTGCGCCTGTCCTCGTTCACTTCATTGTCCATGTTTCCTTTGCGCAGCACCTTGTTTCATCATCATTATTCACTTTGTGGATATGCGTGGATTTTTTTTTTCTCTATTACATTTGTCTACCAGATCATCAGGAAGGTTGTTCCACAAGCGAATGTTCTGTGGAAGGCCAGAGGAGCTAAGGCGTCCAGTTCACCTTAAATAAAGGTGTTCCTTGCAGTTAAAGGGGCCCTGCAACGCTTTTTCAGCATGGTCAGAAAAAGCTGCCGACCGGTAGTCAAGGCTCCTGGGAACACGTGAGCCAAACATTATAGCGTAGCATGCAGCCTGGAATTTAAAGTTAATTCTCAAAGTCAGCTAGAAATCGTTCCTTGTTCTCTTGATAAATGACGCCATAAACCTAAACTGCACAGGCGTTGGCTGATTTGAGCATTGTGAGCTGCATAGTTACCATGGTTACCGCGGGATGCCACCACATGCCCGCGCTTGCACTCATGATCACACTGACAGTAAGCCATGCATTCAAAGAAAAAAAAAAAAAGAAAAGAAAGTGCTCAAGGTCATGACACGCGCTGATGAAGGCGCACACCTTCTTGCCCCTGTGCCATCCCCCTCCTTTCGTAGCTTTAAACGCACTCACTGGTACGAAAAGAGAGAGAAAGCGCTTCATGCATGTAACAAATCCCTGTAACTCCACTCGCACTTGATTGATTCTAAAAATTTTTGCGGCAATCGATTCGTGAGGCAATAAGCTCTTTTATGAAGCCATTTGACGATTACGTGCCAAAGTGGTGTCCCTTTACACGTGAAAAAAAAAAAGATGATTATGCAATCTCCGTGACACGAATGAAGAGACTTGCAATGTTATCAGTGATGACATCGCTCCATGTACGTATACTTACGAAGCGGTCATCACATAGGAAGCTCAGTTCCGTGATGGACACGGTTCGGGATCGGCTGGTGTCCCCGAGGCGTCGGCTCGGCACTGGCATGGCCAATGCTGCTGCACCCCCCGGCCAAGACGTGCTTGCAGGCTGCGGCGATTTCGAGGCAGAGGAGGCAACGCCGCTCTTTCCTGCTCCTCCTCCTTCCTCTTCGCCTAACAGGTCTTCTTCTTCTCCTTCTTCTTCTCTTACTGTCACTTTTTTATTCACCACTGTCTTCCTTGCGCACTCTGAAAAGCAGAAGCTTGGGCGAGTTTGGATGGTCTTTACAATGTGGCTACACAGTGCATAAAAATGGGGACTCGTCTTCAGGAAATCCAGGAGAAACACCAACTTCAAACTACACTTGGTGATAGCAGTGCCACGCGGGCACTTTTGATCGCAATCAGGGCTGATCTGGATCGTATTTTGTGATCGTGCTCAGCAAAGGTAACTGCTACACAATCGAAACTAATCGGGGTCGAGTTTTGCACAGATACCAGTAAAATCATGCTGATTGCGATCTCTGCATTACGTTCTGGCTCCTAATCGACAATGCGGAGATCACGATTGTCTTGATCTCGATCAGGCCTTAATCACGATGAAAAGTCCGCCTGATCTGGATTGAGCCTAATCCTGATTAGGCTTGATTATGTTCGGAAGTGCTTGTGGTAAACCGGTGTTGCACACAAGAATACGAAAGGAAAACGGGGCCTAACAGAACGCACGTGACAACTAGTATATATGGATCAAGAAGAGTGGCATATCGGATCCTTTGAAGAGATTGGCTTCACTCTTTAACAGAGTCAGAGTGATGATTGGATAATCCTCATGTCACCATTCTACTCTATTAGAAAAAGTTCCACTATTCCTTCTGCTGTTTTATGAGCGTGCTTCAAGACAACTTAGACATGCCATAAAATTGGCTTGCTCTCGCACTCACCGCAGTGTATCGTGGGTTGAGATTGTATGTCCCCTTGGGTGAGCTGGGCTGCTGAGTCAAGTCTAGCATCTTTGTCCGTGTTGTTTGCGCTGCTTTAACTATAATGGAACCTTACCAACTAGCCCACTTGTCAACCTTGCTAAAGTGTAGCATGGCCTCAGTCGCAAGGGTTATGTGTGCTCAAGGCTTGCCAGTGCGCACTGCCTTCTCTATTAGTATGTCCAAACGAGACAGAAGTTCTCAGGAAGTGATGAGTACTTGTTGAACAGGGAGTGTCGCTGGAAGCCGATGTATTGCAACGAGTACAAAATGCCGAAATGTCGGTTCCAGCAACATTTTCTTTTCAGTGATATCTCATCACTTCTCTATGTAGTTAAAAACAGAAGGTACCAGCTGCAGTCTGTTGGAATGAAACAAAAACAAAAAATGTAAACGACAACATTTTTTACTGGAACGAAAATGTAACCGAACCTCTAGCTATTATTTTGTTTGGAGTGAAACTGAAATATTTATTGGTTTTCGGTTGAAGGAAAAAGTTGGCAATTAATGCATGTCTCAAGGGACAGTGTACTCCCGCTATAAAATACTGATTATTTTATAGCGGGGGAATAATGCACCTGTAGAAGTATTTTTTCAATATATCGCAGTGCCATTTCTCGCAGTAAGTGAATTGTTCTTATGTTACTTAAGGTTGTGGTCAGGGTTGCCACTGACTTTCGAGTAAATGTCGCCAAATGAAGAGCAAAAAGTCGCCAAAAGTCGCCATTTTTTTACAAATGTCTCCAAAGAAGTCGCCATTCTAGATATATGCGTCATACCTAGTAATAAAAGTTTCCACTCACGTATAGCCCTGTAGAATACAGTACCATCCAAGACCCTGAAATTATGTTGATGTTTCTCAATGCCAGTCGTTTCGCCCGCTTCACCATGGGAGTGCATGGTGCTGTTTCGCCGACTAGCCGCAAGATGTGCGTGGTGGTGCAAGGGTGAATGAATGAAACGCTCATGATATCCTTCCATCCCTGTCCGCTCGTTTCAAAGGTAAAAGTGTGGTGAACCTCGGGCGAAAACCGTGAAAGCGTTGTTTGTAGACAGCGTTACGTACCCTTATATGAATTAAAAGTATTAAAAGGTTTATTGAAGGTAACACGACAGAATTCTTATAGGAACCGATCATTAGTGAGTCTTACACCTTTTCATTGTAAACTAATATGATACCGGACGCCACTGACCCTTTCTTAAAGTCAGCTATATCTACACCCGTCAATCTGATGCGTTATTAATGATCGGGTAGACAATGTAAAACGTTACATAGCAATTGTTTTCATTGCACACGCTCACCGAGAACAGTGGAAAATGCCTCAATAAATATTTTTTTATTGCACGAATAGCCGCGTATCCGCCTCTCTTCGCTATTCCAAAGCAGTCTTTACGAGCTGAATTGGGGGTACTGCAACAGTGAATAAGTCACCAAGCTATTCAAAAAAGTTGGAGCTTTGGCGGAACAAACGGTCGGAACAGGTGGCCAACCCGTCGTAGAGCCCCTTCAGAAGCGAAACTTTAGAGAAGCTTAAAGCACCTAAAGCCATAAACTTATAGTCAAACACTGCCCCCTCGTGGTTTGCAAGGCAGTCCGCTGACTTACATTTTGCTAGAATGTCGCTGGGGGACTTTCCAGTACTTCCTGCATCTAGATGAATTGAGGAGATACACACGAGTTACATGACGGACATACCGAATGACGCGTAATATGCACATACTACTCGTGGGTCTAAACCCAAGAAAAATACAGAGAATGTTGCCGCTCAATCGTTGGGAAGACACCGAGCTTAGGTTGCATAACTCAGTGGAGACATAAGCCGAAAATCGCCAAAAATTCGCCATGTTGCCATTTATAATTTTAGGTCGCCACGGGCCTCTCAAATTCGCCAATTTGGTGAAAAGTAGCCACCATTGGCAACCCTGGTTGTGGTGCCCCACACTAGTAAGCAGTAATTTACATGGGCGAAAAACAGGGCATGGTAGATCTGCACTTTAACTTTTCCTGGAAGAAAGTGCCTGCATCTTCCACGATTTTTGTATATTTTTTATTGCGAGAGTCATTATATAGACGTTCCGGACAGGTTTTCACCGTCGCCGTCATGTTTCGTATAAAGTCCAAATCGATAATATCGCTCTGCGCATCGTATGTTCTACCTGCGAGTAAAAGCTCACGAGCGCTGGCAAGGAACATGGCTAAGGTAGAGGTGAAATAAGCTGGCCATCTCTGTCGCACGGAGGGCGCATGCAATAACATCAACCCGCGTGTGAAGCCTGCCATCGATTGCCCCTCAAGCTGAAAGGAAATACCCTACCCATCTTTCGCTGAGAGAAGGAGCATGAAGGGACGCCGGGGGAGGGGGCTGCGTGGCTCAAGCAGCAACTGTGAACTTTTACTATAAGGGCATGGTCACGAGCACTGGCACGCGCGCTCTCTTGGCAGACATCAGCGAATGGCTCGTATACCCTTCTACACGCTGTGATCTCACTGCTCCTTGCTGTCACCACTGACATGACAAACTGCACGAAAACCACTTCTCTCCTGGGAGCAGCCATTTTGCCATACACCAGCTTTGTGTAGTTGCAAGAGATCGGATCAAAAAGGGTTAGCTGCTTGCCCTCATTTACATAACGTTACGACATGTTGCTATCGCATTCACTGCTTCGCCCTTTTGGTGAAACAGATTTTTTTCAAAGCGCTTTGTAATGGGTGGGCCTTTAAAACACCCACTCGTTGCGCAATTCACATGTTTTGATGGTTGGCAAAATTCTATGCTTCTGCCACGCAATATTATATATGTTAAGGAGACTCCTTCCACTACATGACATTCATATAGTGTTTTTTTCCGAAAATGTTTCAAGCACTAGTGTGGCTCTATGGTAGAACACCTGCTTGCCATGCTGAAGGCCTGGGTTCGATTCTCAGTCGGACTGTAAATTTTTATTATTTATTTTATTGCATCTTTCTTGATTTATTGGTCAGGGACAAGATGATGATTTTTAACTCGCAACCAGCAATGCCGACAACGGAATTTCTGTGAGACGAGCTCTTTAACACTATTGCGTTAAAAGTATTTGTGCTTGCTGCCTTCAGTCTGCATTGAGGGTTGTCTGCTTAATGTTGCATTTACTTATGCAGTGTGGTGGCGCCCAGCATACTATGTGTGTGCTATTTCACATGCTACTCGTCCTAGTTGGGTCACTTGTCTGTCACTGAACCCCCTGTGGCAGTATTCACTGATGCATATTGCTGTCTCCCACACTGCCCATACACTTGTCAGTACGCATAGCTTTCTTTTATGTGCCTTTCAATTTATATGCAGCAGAAGACATGGCTTTGTATTGAGCTTAATGAAAGTGCTCTTTAAAATGCACAATCTCGATGTGGTTGCTCTGCATCAGTCAGGCTTATGCAGGATCACACTTGATGCCAACATAGCATGTATGCAGTGTTAGAGGTTGCACAAATGGAAAATTCTCTGACTGTGGAGTGAGCGGCAGCCCAAACCCCACTGCTGCCGCTCCTCGCCCTGCCAGTGTTATGAAATGCTCGCAGTCATCAAGCTAGATTTGGTCGTATTTTCTTGTGCATGCATCACACAATGTTTGATAATTCAGTTAGTGAGTCATTGTTTATTACAATTTATGTGGCCAAACCTTATTTAATGTAGCTGTCTAATACATTGCCATCACTAATACTGCTTAATATTTTGGATGAAGCTACAATATATATATTTTAATTTTTTTACATCGCCTGTTTACTCCGACTTTTCTTCCCGACTCTTATAAATGTCAAAGAAGCATTTGGAGCCTCAAGGTGATTAGCCGAAACAACTCCAGAGCTATTGCTGTAAAAACACTACCAGCCAAAGTAATATTATCACTCCGTGTGTTATCTGAATTACAAGCCCACTGGTTCAAACGAGAAAGAAGTTCAGGTGAAGATAACGGCTTGGAGTCATGAAAATTCGTACAAAAAATGTCACTGGAGCCAGCATTTCAACTAGAGGACTTGGCTTGTAAGGACAGCAACTCCTGCTGATATGTTTGTGTTGAAATGTGGGCCTGCAGTGGCATTCCCTGTTCAAGGACTTCTAATTTCGTGAAGCTTGCTGGTTGCGATTTATGATGGTAAACTTGCCCTTGAGCATATTTCGTATGTTAATTTGATGACGTTAATGTCAAAAGAGTGTGCAGCTAGATTGATGCGAGGCAGACATGAAATTTCGGTGTGTCCAGCTTCATTTCACCACTTATGAATTGAGCAGTGAAACATTTGTGACAGTTTATGTGGCTCCCTTCTTTCACGTAACCCATGAAACACAAAGCCTCTACAAAATGTTTTATAGAGGTTTTAAACGTTTTGAAGACGTTTTATAGAGGTGTCGTGTTTCGTGGGAAGTGCCGCTGCACTTAGTGAGATACAGCATCGCTGCCTGCTTTGAGACAAGACAAGCAATAATTGTGTTTTTTTTTTCTTCCCCACAGTTAGCTCTTTTTATGGATATGAATGGCACAGTTTATACAGTAGACATATTACTGTATTATCATTTACCAGCTAGTTGGCTTTTGTTGGGTTGTCAACGGAAACTAAATTTTTGCCCTCATTTGCCTCGTAGCCCTCGCAACCAGGAAGGTGTCCGTTGCATCTGGGACCAAGGCAGTCAACTGCCTGTCCTCAAGGTACGTGAGTACCTGCTCACTTTCTGCCGCACTTGTGTATAAATGGTGCACAGTAAACTTATAGACTTCAACAACCAATCTCTGTGGTACCTGCTTTGTTAAGTGCAGTGGAAAGCTCACCACAAGGTAACAGCATTCAGTCCTGTAGCATCAGTGCTGAGGATATTGGGGATATGTTTAGCACTGATGAACATAAATAATATCAACTCAAATAATATCAAAACAAAAGTAATATAAACTCTATTATGTTTTTCTAACAGCTAAAAAAAAGTCACAGTTTCACTGCAAGGGTGAAGCAATGAATGCGATAGCAACAAGTTGTAATGTTATGTGAAGTGAGGCTGGCAGCTAACTCTTTTGGATCCGATATCGCGTAATTCTACAAAATGCTGGTGTAAGAGAATACGGCCGCTCCAGTCAGAGATGCTCTTTCCGCACAGTCTCTTCGTGTTGAGAGCGCAGCACATAGAAGGGTATATGAGCTGCCTGCTGATGGCTCCTGAGATAGCGAGATAGCGCATGCACCAGCGACGGCAACTGTGCCCTTAAAATCAAAGTTCACAGTTGCTATTGAGCAACCCCCCCCCCCCCAAGAAAAACAAAAATGAGCAAAAAGTTTCAACATAGGTGCTAGTGGCAGTCAATACATTGGGACTGTTGGAATTGCATGGCTTGTATACTGGTGCATGCCGTGCACATGAGCAAAAAGTCTTGTCTCTGTTTACTAAAGATTGTGTTCGATGTAGAAGACAGGTGTCACAACTCTCTGCTTAGGAATGTACTCTCCGTCCTGTACTTTAGCTTGAGGGTGTATGTGCATTACGTTGTATTCCTATGCACTCCTGCAGGACTGGAACCCCTGGTGCCGCGAAATCCCCTGGGTGACGTTCACGTCGCACCACCTGCGGGCCACCTCGATGGGCAGCTCCCACCACGATGTGGGCCTCTTCTCGCGCGCCCTGGTCGAGGCGGTGACGCAGCTGGACGCCTCGCAGGCGCCTCCCGCATCGCTGGTGCGCTGCACCCCGTGCCGCGTCCTGTACGAGCCCATCGTCGTGTGTAGCTACCTGGGCGTGGCAGCGGCCTTCCACAACACCACCCAGCTGGGCTTCTTCAAGGCGCGCGGAAAGGTCAGCTTCTGAGCTCCGCCCTTTTATCTGCCCAACCGTTCTCCGCTCTGCCTGCGTCGCCGACAGAGCGGCGCCGGCGCAATCAACGACGTGTACGGCGGTGCGGATAACGGCTGCTGAGTGAGTGAATGGAACTTTGTGTGTCAAGCCAGCACACGGTGTGCGGATCTGAGCGTCTGGGTTTGGCCTCCAGTTGAGGGCAGTTTGACAAGCATTCGTGCAGTGAAAGTGAACTGCTAATTATATTCAAGCTGTTAATCGTGAAACAGAAACTCCACGTTGAGGTTGTCGGAAGACAAGGAACTCGAGACAGAGGAACGGTTGGCACTACGTTAGCAACGGTGTTCAGAACAAATGATGACAAGATGGGGCTGACCTGTAGTTTGACCATCAATGTTTCGTTACTCATTCCTGCATATTCAGAAAATTACAAAAAGTGATGGCGGGTGGGTGTCAAACACAAACCAGGGTTGCCGAGAATGCGCGAGTAAGTAGGTGAATTTGGTTGTGATTTCCAGCGATTGAAGTGTAACCTGGGGTTTGGACATTCGAGGATTTCAAGTGCTGTCTGCAAAAAGAACGGGATCAAGCAGCCGTTTCAATTGCATGGTAGACTGTAAAAGGGGTGATAGTTGTCTTGAAGTCAGTTTTAATTACCAATCCACTTTGGAAGGTGTTTGGATGCATATGTGCTGAAATCCAAAGAGGCTGCTTGAAGCACTCGTATATGTTGAATTTGGTGCGGGATGTGCATCTGTCAGGTGATCTATAATTGGGAGAGTGGTCAGCAATGATGAGGTGCTGAAAATTTTGCTAAAAAATTGGCGTGATGGAAGTCACTAAAGCTGTGTTGCTCAAGTTGGCCTGGATTGTTGCCTCGAGAGTGTGTTTTTTTTTTATTGGGGAAAATGCAAATCATTGTGAACTCTACTCGTTTTTTAAATTGCGAAGCCATTTCTCATTTCTTGTTCTCTGATTGGAGGTTGAGTGAACGTAATATGGCTGATGGGAAGTAGCTTGTCACAACTGGCATAGTTGTGTAACAGATGCTACGCTAGAGTACAGTCCGCGGGACTTTGCTTATTGTGGAGAGGACAAAGGTACCCTTTTCAAGTTCTTTTTGGTACACACAGTACTGTTTGCTACCCACCATTGTTTGCTCTCTGGGATGTGGCCTATCTGCAGGTGTCGTTATATCTGAAACATTCCAAAAGAGAGGGCTTAGGAAAGGCATGCTAAAGGAGTACTGACACAAAAAAAATGATAGTCTTTCCGTTGCAATGAGTACCTAATGGTTCACTTATCACGGCTGGCAATGTTTGCTCCATTGCATGATAGTCAATCATGTGGAGCAGTTTTCGCAGTGACCAGTAGCAGCTTGGGCTTCAAATAATAACGAGGAATGCTTGCCCAGGGCGGCTACAATGTCAAATGAAGTGGGCCGCATAATCACACAAAACTGACGTTTAATGTGTCCGCATGAGTGTCACATTGATAGTTTGTTTTGCTATGCTTTTTAATGTACTCATCATCATTATGGTCTTCGTATTCGTCATTCAGAAACGATGAAGACTAATCGCGAGTCCAGAGGTTCAGGGACTCACAAATAGAGGCCGGATTTTCAGGCATTAAAAAAGCTCGTTTTAGGCGCCAAAAATAGGCAGGCAAAAAAACGTTTTAGGATTCCAAAGTCGTAAATATAGGCACAGTAAATTTTCACATAAATGTGAATAATCTCAAACAAAAATGTGCGCGACCTCTATCCATGACAAGAAAACAAAAATGTTATAGCTTAAGCCGGCACAAAGGCGCCAACAGTTGAACATGGCCGTGCTTTGTCCCGCACGGTTCTCACGGTCTACAAGTGTCCGCTGTCGATTCAACACACTCCTGGGTGTCTTCTCGGCATGACTGAGAGGGGCAGAGCAGAAGCAGATAGCTAGATTGCTAAAAGACCAGAAGGAAAGAATTCCTTCTATGGGAGACCAGCGCTGGATAGGTGGCGCGCCGAAAAAGATGGGGTTGAAATACAAAGAACACCCGCGTGCTGAGTATTATATGTGAACATTAAAGAACCCCAAGTGGTCCAAATTAATCCGGATTCCCACACTACGGCGTGCCTCATAATCATACCTTGTTTGGCGCGTAAAACGCCAGCAATAGTCGATGTCGATGAAACCCGTTTGTTCTAAGCAGACACAGGCATGCGAAAAAACTAACACAGTACGTTAGGCGAATTAAACGGCGAGTAAAAATCCAAGACATTTGACACTTTTCTAGCGAGGCGTAAATTGCGATGTCTCTTCGCCGCGGCCGCCAATGCACAAAGAAGCTTTACCGCATCGGCTGACCCCAGAAAGCTAAGCTTCGAGTAGTCCGCTGCTTCGTTCGTGACAAGAACTCTGTCTGTAGCACAAGTGAAGTTCAACGGAGGCATCCATCGCGTACGTATTTCTCATAACAGTCCAGCGGCTTCGGCGAACCTGCCCCCGTGTGATGTGTGGTGCGCGTTCGAAGTGTGCGCCTTTCAAAAGTGCGCAACATGAAAATAATAGCGCGCGAAAACGGTGGCCACATGAAAGACGACGACGACGACGTCGAAATGACGTCCAGCACGAGAGCGCGCGGCACAGGTTCGACGGACAAGTGGCCCAATAGGAATTCACCACGGAGATTCCAGGGGCCAATAGTAGGGCACCACGAAACTTGAGCATCGCCAATCGGGACGGGACAAGTTTACCCGAGACCGAGGAAAAGCCTGGGTCGAAGAAGAGCCGGGGAGTTCGAAGGGAATGATGCAAGCAGAAGGTTGGCACCGGACCGGGCGCTGAAGAGGGGCCGTCGGGTTCCGGACCCGAGCCGCCAAGACTTCAACCGGCCGTGGCCTCCTGCCATCGAATTCCCGTGAGAGGCCATAGACATGGTGCGAGAACTCCACCCCAAGGCCTTCGGACTCCAGTGCCGGCAGGCAACGTAGCAGCAGCAGTTGGGCTACGGGCCCGAGCTGTGCATCGAGTTGCCTGGCCAGGTTGCCCTGGCATCTCATCGTGTCGCCCAGCAGCCACCGTTTCGTCTTCGTAACCAGCCAGCCCGCGTCAACTCCATACGTCAAGCCTCGGCGATTTGGTGAGACCGAACTTGTACTATTGCCCGCTCCGCTGCTCAGCCGCGTCAGAACTAGACTCTGTAGATAAGGTCTTTGAACTCGCATTTCTTTTGTTGTTGAGAGTGCTTTAACGTGTGCAGTGATCTTTTTATTAAGTGTTTACCTATGTATAGTTTTCCTTCAGTGTAATTAAACGTTTTGTGTGTTGTTTGAAACCAACGGCTTTGTCCTTAATGAAGCTCTCCTAAGCTCGGTCTTAGAGAGCTGTCGTAAACAGAAAAAGAACCTGCATCACACTGTCTACGAGATGCTTAGCAGCAAGCAGAAGGTTGGCACCGGACCGGGCGCTGAAGAGGGGCCGTCGGGTTCCGGACCCGAGCCTCCAGGACTTCAACCGCAATTTGTGATGCAGGTTCTTTTTCTGTTTACGACAGCTCTCTAAGACCGAGCTTAGGAGAGCTTCATTAAGGACAAAGCCGTTGGTTTCAAACAACACACAAAACGTTTAATTACACTGAAGGAAAAACTATACATAGGTAAACACTTAATAAAAAGATCACTGCACACGTTAAAGCACTCTCAACAACAAAAGAAATGCGAGTTCAAAGACCTTATCTACAGAGTCTAGTTCTGACGCGGCTGAGCAGCGGAGCGGGCAATAGTACAAGTTCGGTCTCACCAAATCGCCGAGGCTTGACGTATGGAGTTGACGCGGGCTGGCTGGTTACGAAGACGAAACGGTGGCTGCTGGGCGACACGATGAGATGCCAGGGCAACCTGGCCAGGCAACTCGATGCACAGCTCGGGCCCGTAGCCCAACTGCTGCTGCTACGTTGCCTGCCGGCACTGGAGTCCGAAGGCCTTGGGGTGGAGTTCTCGCACCATGTCTATGGCCTCTCACGGGAATTCGATGGCAGGAGGCCACGGCCGGTTGAAGTCTTGGCGGCTCGGGTCCGGAACCCGACGGCCCCTCTTCAGCGCCCGGTCCGGTGCCAACCTTCTGCTTGCATCATTCCCTTCGAACTCCCCGGCTCTTCTTCGACCCAGGCTTTTCCTCGGTCTCGGGTAAACTTGTCCCGTCCCGATTGGCGATGCTCAAGTTTCGTGGTGCCCTACTATTGGCCCCTGGAATCTCCGTGGTGAATTCCTATTGGGCCACTTGTCCGTCGAACCTGTGCCGCGCGCTCTCGTGCTGGACGTCATTTCGACGTCGTCGTCGTCGTCTTTCATGTGGCCACCGTTTTCGCGCGCTATTATTTTCATGTTGCGCACTTTTGAAAGGCGCACACTTCGAACGCGCACCACACATCACAGACAGACAGCTTTCCTTCTGTGTAATTGTTTGCAAATAATGTAGACTACTTGCCTATCGTATCATATTCACTGCACGCGGTGGCATCAGAAGGAGCTTGGTGGTGGTCAGATGAAAAGATTGTTACATATGCCGCATGCTGCATAATATGTATGTTTTATTTACGACAAAACACAAAATGAATTCTGCTCGTTGGCCCTGGTTTCCACTGGTGGCCCTCACTATCAAATAAATCTAGCAGACACATGCAATTCGGTTTAGAAACTAGCCCGACATCACAAGGCAGGAGAGCAAGAGCAGAACATACTGTGCTCGCCTGACTGCCGGGATGCAACGCCGCATCCGTTCCTATTCATGTTTTAGAAGGAAAAACATAGAAGGATACGTCCTCCCTCATTTCTACGTATTGCGGCACTTGAACGCGCAACAGCACCGCCAGCAGTTTTGTTTTGTTTCGGCGATGTGCGCCCGCATCGCCTCAACCACTCGCCACTCTTGTCCGCGGGAGCGGCTGGAGTATGCGCGCTTTTACCACCAGGGCGGCACTGCCCACACCGCGGAAACTCCAGCGCTGGTTCCCTATTGGCCGGGTCGAATCACATAGAGCCAGTTTCTCGCCTGGCAGTGAACCACTGGCGTAGCCAGGGGGGAGGGGGTTTTCGGGGGTTTCAACCAACACCTCCTTGAACTCCCCCGTCCCCTGGACTTTTCCGTTTTGCATGTGTATATATACACGCACACATCGAAGCGCATGCACGTACATACATAAAGTATGGTTGAAGCCCCCCCTCCAAAAAAAATTTCTGGCTACACTAATGCAGTGAACACCTCACAAAGTAAATTAGAAAAACAAAATCCGCATGCACATCACATTTTTCTTTCTGTTATTGCTCTTCACTTTCCTTTCCGCTGACGGCTCTCCACGGTCTCGCATTCGCTAACCGCTCGCGCCATGTCTCTGTGGTGGCGAATGCTCGCCGGTGTGTCCCACATCATGCCTGCTAGCCGTTGTTTCCGGGAGTTCGTTGAACTGGAGGACTAGGTTGAACCCCATAGTTCCGAACAGTCAATGTTGCGCATTAACATGAATAACGGTCTCAAACTGCTCCCGGGAGCAAAACTTGAGGCTAAATAGTGTTAATATAAGTGCCAATTTTGAAAATAGGCATTTATAGACATTTGTAAGCATTTAGGCACAAGCTCCAAAAATAGGCATTTATAGGCTCTATAAAAACACTATAAAAACCCTTTTTAACCCTCTATTTCATGCTCATATATAAAAATGCACGGTAGGAGCGCAAGGAACAAAATAGGCATTTGCCTAAAATCCAGTCTCTACTCATGACACAGGTTGCTGTTGTTAGTTCACACATTTCAGATAAATCGATGTTGACGTTGTGAGGTGCTACATTTCGTGCACAGTTGCGCAGTTCACACTTTAAACTTGATGGTAAGTAAGCTTTATGCTATATTGTCGTAGATATTTTGTGGATGATGTGTGGGTCCACGTAACTTGATTTCACAAGTTATCTCTGCTTCAAAATTTTGTGTCAGTGCTCCTTTAAGGGCCCGTCTTAACAGGAAAGTGGACAGGCATCTCATGCTACATGTTGTAACGTTGAAAAAGCCACTCTCATACGAATTCTCAAGCCCCGAAGCTGTCTAAAGAGTGACTGCCGCAGTCTGCTGTGCAGTGTAAAAATGTAGACGACGACTGCTTAGCGAGAGACGACTCCTCGTAGTGTGGTTGCTGTCATTGCCCTCTGTGGTCAGTGTGTCACGTATGTATAGAAATATCGCTTGTCTGGGCTCGGTGTTTGCCCTTGAAATGCATTGAGAATGATTGTGTGGTCAGTGGGGACCACAACGTCGATGTGCTTCTTGGCTGTTGTCAACCTTGTGTCGAGACTAGCAGCATTTAAGTGTCAGTGCCCGAGAATCTCTCTGCGTGCAGCCATCGATGTTGTGCCAATGTCCTCGCTATGTATCGTGGTACTCTAGTCAAAATTTTGCTTGTTCCGTTACTGGCAAAAAATTCTTGTGAGCATCTTTCATATTTTTCTTAAGCATATGAGGACAACAGAGGTTGTCATACAACTCTTTTCTTTTTCAGCCTCATTGTGCAGTCAGAGATTTTGGAGGTGCATTGTGGTTGAGCATGCTTTGTGTGTGGAATATTGTTGCCCATTTAGTGATTGATGCATTTAGTGTGAGCAACGTTTGCTCATTCATGGTTGCTAATCCACAAGCTTTTGTTGGTGTTGTATGTCTAGTACACTTACCTCTTTGTAATTGCCACTCACGGTCTAGTCAGATTCCAGAAACTGTTTGGCTGTGAAACCCATGTCACAGAAAAATGATTGCATTTCCAGATAACACTATGTCACTCTGCACACTCCTTCATCCCATGTTCAGGCGCAGGAGGTTCCATCCACTGTAAATGTGCATTACTTGCTGGGGCGCGCTGCTCTTCTAGTGAAGATGTATAAGCTGTTGCCAGTGAATGTGTCTCCTGTCATTGGTGCATTTGCTGTGGTTGCTGCCAGAAGGTTTGGATAGCACGTGCCTGCCTCTACAACGTCGATGCAAGGAGCTTGCGTCGCCCTTTGGTGGGGCTGCCGGTTTCGGTACTGCCGTTGTCCTCGAGGCATGCGGCTCACTTTTTTGCTTGCATTGCAACGGGATGTTGTCGATGCTTTCGAGTCTTTAAGGATTTGATGATTCCTTTCTTGCCAACTGTGATTGTTCTTTAAGTGTTCTCGATACAGTTTACCTTTGACATTCGTGCCGTGGCAGTCCTCAACTTCCCAGGTGATGTCGTTATGCATTCTAGCTGGGTGTGGAATGAGCACACTCGGGAAACGTGGCATTGTGAGTTACGTGTAGCTCTTGGGTCAGCAGCGGGAAGTTCCATTGTTCACTGCAGTAGAATCTTTTTAAACGAAGCTTCTAGGAGAGCAAGAGTAAACGTAACAAGAGTTCCGTTTACTGAGGAAGATGTGCAAAGGTGCAGCAGTATCTGTCACAGAACGACAAACATTGTTTGATGTGTTAAACATTAAAAAAAACTTATTCGTTGCCCACGTGGTATGGGGGCAGTTGACAGCTATTGGACGGACTCGCATTGCTAGTTTCAGTTTCAAGGAGGCGCCAATGAGATAGAAAACATAACTCTTACTGCTCCAATCAGTGGTCAAAAGCATTCATCTAGGCAGGGGGAGTGTTTTCTCACCATTTTTCGGGGAAAAATATATTGGAGCTTGCTTCTGCAGTTCAATTTCCAGAGAGCTGTGAAAACAATGGTTCTATTTTGCAAAAGCTCTTTTTTTTGTGTGTGTGTTATTCATATACAAAACCAACGAACTGAAATACTGTTATATGATAGAAAATTAATAGTGCAACTTCTAACAAAGACTACTTTGCTTCCTTGTGCCGGTGTTAGAAGTTGCGCTGTTTCTTTTCCATCAGGTATTGCCAACTCACCCGAATGTTTGCACTTATAAAATATGGTTGTTCCCTTTAAACAATTTCTGTTTACTGAAAATCTACAGCAGTTAAATGTGCTTGCATTTGCCATGTCTTTTGACCTGGTACACCTTCTTATTGATGGTAAAGTAGTGCATCTAATGATTGACAGGTTGTATTCTCAAGCATTATTCAGTGCGTAATTGAGCTGCAGTATGCGCACTTATGATGTGAACTAGCTGTGGAGAGCAAGGACTTGTTTTTTGAAAAGTATGGCCATCATCATAAGCAATGATAGGTACTAACTAAGGCCTAGTTTTGCCAAGATACACCAGTGGGTTTGATGGTTGGGTCCATGGAGCCAGGAGTCATAGTCGAGTGGCCTGGTAGGATAAAGGCCCACCGTTTGTTGGTAGCATCGTCGGATAGGGTTTACACCACTGGTGATTTTCTTAATTGTGTATTTTGTGCTAATGTTAAGAAAGAGATACTGATGCATCTGCACATTGAGCAAATTAATCAGTTACATTTAAAAGCTTTGTTGCCGTTTCGAGGAAATGTTCTGAGAAATGGCACAGCCTCATTTCGGCTGTGACCCGGACTGCTTGTTTTCTTTAACCTAGCAGAAAAGTTTCTGAAGCATTCTTGTGAAAACTTCTGGTGCTTGGGCTATCCTAGGTTGTTTTGTTTTACTTCACTATAGTACAATACTTGTGCTGGGACAACATTAAAGGAGCTCTGCCACACCTTTCTTAAGTTGTTCCAGATTGACGAACTCTGTTGCCTCACAAATTTCCCGCTGCAAAAACTTTTGGAATCTGTAATGTATAAGCACTGCTGACACACAAAATGTGTGCTTTCTTCCATCCTTCATCACCACAAGCGTGCTACACAGGAGAGAACGAACGGTAAGGGGGGGCGATGTGCGGACCAAAGAAAGAGGAAACAATTTTTGGCTGTTTTTGACGCAAAATCGTAAATTTCCTGCTGCTTGCAGCGCAATGATATGTTGCTGGCATGTTCACGTGAACCTCTACTACAGGTCAGCAGCGTTCTCTGACTGATTGCAAAAGTGGTTCAGAGCACTTGAACGTTTATCCAAGTGCTATGATAGACATTTATTGGGCAGCATTTTATCATGCTGTACAGAGCAGCTTGGGCAATGTGCAACTTCCCTGTGAATCAGGACGTCATTGTGGCCTTGAATGAGTGGGAATGAGAGGGTTTGAACAAGTAGCGCCAAGCTGCCTGGCATTCCTGAGGATCACAGACATATCACATTGTTTGATTGTTTGATACGTGCACTGCATTGACTGGAGCAGGACGCGTGCTACACCTTTTCGGTTTTGTTTTCAGCGAGTATGTTTCAAGAATGTCAAGCGTCACTCGTGTTGTGTACTTGCGCAGCTTTGCCACTGTAACGATGGTTGTGTATAATCTCAGGTCTTTCATCTTCAGGAAAATATGGGACTTGCAATTTCCCGCAGATAACACTTGTTTCGCTGTTGCGTATCGATGTCATTGAGAGGTTGTTGCATAAGCAGCCCGTGTGACTGTCGCAGTGATACCACAAGCGACCGGTACCGATGACCTTGGCTGGTTGTCGAAGGTTCACTGTTAAAGCACCTAGTGAAGCATTGCCGTGCAACAAAATAGACATAAAATAAGCAGGCGCACATGAACGTTAATTTTATTAGAGCTGACAACTTTGTTATTAAACACACACTGTACGAGGGTTTCCCGTAAAATACGGTTCCCAGTGATTTTTCACAGTGAAAAGCGTGGTCACTGGCATTGAATAATACATTTTGGAAGACTTAGACCTTCCTTTATTTTTCTACATTATCGCCCTTGAGATCGGTGCGTATTTGCATGAGGTGTACCATTTCCTTTATACGCGAATCGTAGAACTTTCACGCCACACCGCGAATGTATACCTTAGAACCTTTTCTTTCAGCACCTCTCTGGTTGTGAAATGCGTCCCAACCAGCTGTCTTTTTTTTTTTATATTCAGGGAAGAGATGGTAGTCTCGTGGGGATATGTCTGGGCTGTAGGGCGGATGTGTGACAGCATCCCATGCAAAGTTGTTGATGAGATCGTTCGCTACACGGGCGACGTGCGGACAAGTGTTATCCCGATGCAAACGCATTCCTTTCGTGAGCACGCCTCTCCTCTTCTTTCGAATCGCGCCGCGAAGCATCTTCGGCGTCTCGCAGTAGCGGCCCGCATTGATTGTTCTGCCGGCAGGCATGAATTCGCATAGCAATAACACCTTCCTGTCCCAAAAGACGCTCGTCATCACTTTGCCAGCGGACAGTGTTTGATTGAACTTCCACGGATTCAGCGATTCTGGCTGTTTCTGCTGATGGTATTGTTACTTCACTTCCCGTGTCTTGTAGTGCACCCATGTCTCGTCCCCAGTCGCAGTAGAGTCCGAAAATTCCTCGCCATTGGTTTCGTAGGCCTGAAGAAATTCGCGGGTCGCTTCAACACGTTGCCGTTCGTTGTCATCCGTGAGCATTCTGGGAACCCCTCTTGCACAAACCTTGGTATACCCTAAATAGCTTCAAAATTTTGTCAGTGCAGGTCTTGCTGACATCGGCGATCATCTCGTAGAACTCCCGAAACATTACACTTCAGTCTTTCAGCATTGTTCCTTCCACTTTCACAATCATTTCATCTGAAACCGATAACCATTCAGAGCGCTGTTCTTCATGGACGTCTGCACATCCGTGTTTGAGTTATTTGCATGATTTGCGAACGTGTAGTAGGCTTATACACTTATGCCTGTAGTCTTCACACAGTTGGCAATGCATGTCCACTGGTGCAATGTTTCTTGCCCAAAGAACAAAAAGAAAACGAATCATAGAGCGTGATTCGCACCTGGCAAAAAAAGCGAGTGGGAGCTCCATCTCAAACAGCTGCCAAGCCAAGACTGGGTGTTGCATACAGCTAGCCTGGGCGGCGACTGTGAGAGGGGGAACTAAGCTACACGGCAGTGTCGCTGAATCCCGCGTAAGGGTGTTCGTCGTGACTACAGTTCCTTGGGAACCTTATTTTATGGACAGCCCTCGTATAATATGGAGCTATTCAAAAGTAACAGAGAAAGTGAAAATTGCTAGCTTTCAATATGTAGACATTAAGACAATGCGGTTTTCACAAATGTGGACTGAAATACAAGAGATTTATAGTTTAGTTTGAAGCTTATTTATTCGATCATTGATTACATCAGGAGGAGTGAGCAATGAAACATTGGTCTTCATTTTCTCTTTTAACAATGGACATATGATAGAGAAACCAATGACAATAGAATTCTCAAGGGATAATCTTTCATCTAAACAAATTCACTTTTTAACTTTGATGTCCCTTTAAGAGCTTCACAGTGAAATGAAAGTTGAGGATGTGTGTGAGCAAGCGTGTTTGTTGGCTGGGATTTTGCAGCTGTTCCTAATATGCTGTCTTTTCTCTGTGGCTTTCAATACCCTGTAGCATGTGTCGATTTTCGGGCTTTCATTCTTCAAAAAGCAGATAATATGCTGGCCTTTAGCAGACTTCTAATTATTTCTCACTTGTGCTAGCCCGAGCATCTGCAAATTCCCTTCCTTCATTCGTGCATAGTATTGTGCGATATATGCGAAGTTGTGCTCTCTTACCTTTGTGTAAGCCTACTGGTTTTATTTTCAGTAATCATATAACATATTCTTTGGCTTCCTTTATAAAATGCAAAACTATTCGCCTTCTGAAAGTTATTGCTGTTGTTGTCGTTGATGTTTGTAAGTGATTGCTCCTCCAAACTGAGTGCTTGGTGTTCCACCAGTTCAGTGATGGTTCACATGTTGTTATTTTTAGAAAAGTGGATGTAGCAGACTTCTAGTAGTGAAGATACACGTTTCTGGACACCAGACGTCGGATCACTCCTTCCATCAAATCACTACAGATCACTTGGTTTAAAAAAAATTAAGAGAACTAATACTGCAATTAAGTACAAGACTAGGCTGATTGGTGTCTTTTGATCTTATTGAGAAGCAGGATACTACAGAAAGCACGAAGACGAAACACGGGGATCAATTCTTTGTCACCCCGTGATGGCTTGTGCTGGCTGGGGCATGCTTATAAGGGGAGAAGAACGCAGAGACAGAACAAGAGAGGAGACATACAATGGCACTGACTGATAAATGAATTCTTTATTATGAAAGGAACACTAATACAGACTCAGGGAACAATGGTATGCTGCTGCACATGACCAGAGTACCATGAGACAACTTCGAAACAGGTGCAATTCAGTTTAACCAGAACTGTCGTGGTTGTTAAGATAGATATTAACACTGCATAAGTCAGCACTACAGATGGAGAGTTAAACACAAGACACACTGTTCCCTGCAATAGCATCGGCTTCAATCATTTCAAACACGCGAGCATCTTTGTAATGCTTGCGGACCAGGCAAGCATCTTTGTCACATTTTTGAACTCTGCTCTGTGTCTATTTCTTCACCGCTTAACTGTACTACTCGTTGGCACCGCAGGGTTTGTGCATGTCAACTCTAAAATGCCAGTCATTTGCAGCACAATTAAAAGACATGCAGCTGCCACTGCATGCAGCTTTTCTTTATTTAAGTCTGCTTCATATGACAAGCTATTCTTGTTTGGTTTATGTTCTACATTATAAGAGTTGAATGCACTGTAACATTGCATCTTCGCTCGTGGTTATCGCTGACGAGCACAGTGTCTGTGAAATTGTTTGAGCTTGAACCAGCAGAGCTTAGGTTGGCCCTTGGATACCTGTTACAAGCTCATATTATGTATGAGGAATTGTTTGGAGTGAGAGGTTGGTTATTTCGTGCAAAAATCGCCATATGGAAATGTGCCACATTTCCATATAAAAATGTGCCAGTTCATCTATGGTGAGATGACGATTAGTACATCTTATTTGTCTATAGTTTGCCTCTTTTGCTGAAAATGCCTATGTGGTCTTGCAACTTGACCATTTTAGTAAACTATAAATGCTGTTTTATATGCGTTATAAATGCAGCAATTTTCTGTGGTTATTGAGATTGGTTGCCTTCCATGTGTTTAGAAAAATATGATTTTTTGGAAGTCCACATATGCGAAGCAAAATAAGTGCCATCACAAGAGTGTCCAAAGCCACGAGCATTAATATGAGACAAATTACTTTAGTGTGCTGGTTAGTGCCATGGCAGCTGTATGAATGCAGCACCACATTAATCCTGGTAAATTTAAAAGTAAGCTGCTGCATGGTTTGTTCCCTGAAAAACAACACGAATAATTGCTGGCCTTATGCCCATCGAGATTCTTCACGTAAGCCAACGCAGTGCGGTACTGTGTCATATTGCAGAGCATCTTCTTGCTGACATTCCGCTGTTTTGTCAAGCCTGTTCAGTGTGAGGAAAGATTGCAGCGTACCGCCATTTTCTCTGTGCAGGGCACACCAAAGTTGTGAGCCACGCTTTGTATATACAATGTTTATTCTGTCTTACAGGAGGTGCATAAAGGAAAGAAGATGGCTTCTAGGGGCTTGTTTTTCTTTTCTTAGACACATGTTGCATAGTCGCATATTATGCTTTTGTGTGTTTCGATTAAATGCTTCCCCAAATGTGTGAACTCTTTCGCAGAAGGTGGTAATTTTGACGGTGGCAATAGTACTTCAAAGCCACGCCGTTAGTGTTCCCAGAATGTGTCCACAGATGTGTACACAGAAGCTAAACAGTTTGACAAAATGAACTGTCTGGTTTGACTAATTGATTATAAAGCTGTGAAAACAATCTGCCTCCGAATAATCTTTTTGGAGCTGCCCTTTGGTCACCTGGCACGCAGAAGTTCTGAGGGGCTCCCGGGGCAAGGCCAACGATACACAGCACTGCAATATATTTTATGTATAACTGTAAATGCGTACTGCACGTGTAACTCTTGTTTGCTTGAAATTCTCAAACTTGCTTAAATGTTCTTGAAGGAAGTCTGCCAATTTCAAATCTGTGTATACTACTACTGTACTGTGCATCCAAAGGACATCTCTAGTGATACATCAGAAAGCTGTGCAACCTAAAGATTGTCATTTCCCTGTTTGTTAATTGACTTTAGAAGGGTCTGGGCTTGAGCTTGTTGGTACGGTTTCATTACTGGAAACAGTGTGAAAAAAATGAAGATGCAAAGACATGACTAAGAGCTGACTGACTTGTTGAGCTGAGGTCTGTTATGTAGATGGCTGATTGCATTCCTATACGCTATCTTGAAAGCATTTAGCTCCATGTGTCATGTCAGAGTTCTGGCTACGTTACTCTCTTTATTTCAATCTCGTTGTAAAGCTTACCTGACGTACGCATGTATCAGATGAGTGTCAACTTATTATGCCATTGCATATGTATGAGCCTAGTATATCTCTTTTGGCTTTTAATCCTTGATGTTTTTCTGGTGCATAGTCTGGTTTCTTGTGTAGCCTAACTCTAGCTGCCAGTTCCATTAGAACCCAGCATTTACCATGCCAGATTCGACTGAGAAAAATCAAACAAGAGTGATCTGAAGATCACAGCAGCCTCCGGTGTTGCGGTATCTCATATCCATTTCAAGTGAGCTTCGGTCAATCATGATCGAACTTGCTGCAGGTCGAGTGCCCCTACATAATCCTATCTGAGCACTCTTAACTTCATCTGTCATTGAATTGTCCAGAAAGAAATTATGTGCAGCAGGATTTCATTAGTCCCTTGCACCTGTTATCTTCCGTTGCATGTGTGAATGTGAAGGGCTTGCACGAGGGACAGTGTTTCAGTAATGATGTTACCTATATTGATTCCAAGTGTTCTGGATGTTGTGCAGCTGTATTTTTGGCATGTTATATGCAGTGCCCTATAGGACATGGTTTGACCGCATGATGGCCCATTGTATTGTCGAATTTATGTTGTTTGGGGCCAGCGAAGCGCGCGCGTAATTGGGCTGCCATCTTATGTACTTTCTAGCAGTACAGAAACTCTGAAGGAACACTGGACATGCATGCAGCTAGCACTATATGATTATCATAGGATTGTTGCTCTTAGGTGGATTTCTGTCAGGTGATATTGTAATTGTGACTTAATATTCGTTCATTCATTTAAATGTTCTGTTGTCTACTCTCCGCCTATGCAACATTGTTTTTATTTTTGCAGAACTTGTGTTTAAAACAAAAAGCAGCAGTTCACTTGCCTCTGTAATACTAAATGTGTTATGACACTCTAGCATTAGATATTTTTATGCTGAACGCTTTTTTTTTGTGCAACACTTCATTTAAACTGTTCAGTCCTACTGCTCACAGCTGGTGATTTGTTGCATATTGTTGTATAGTATAATCATTTGGTCATCACTGAGCACCAAGAGGATTACAGAGGTACAGTGATAGAGGGCACTATTATTGCCATCTATTTATGTTGCATCATCAGAGGCACTTACAAATTTTCAGCACCATAATCTCTTATAGTAATAAATTCTATAATGCATTTTTACTGAAAGCTACGTTGCTGAGATTCCTAATGACTCTCTTGTGACAGCTGTCTTGTCACCAAATACATGCATTTGTGCCATCAGGCATTAACATCGTCTTCTGTAATCACCATTTCATGGTGCATTCACTGTGTCCATTATTGGTAAGACATTATACATTGCGAATATTTTGTTTGTTATAACGCAGTCTACATTGGAAATTTGAGCCATTCTAAATGCTGGCTGCATCGATGCGTGCTTGCATTTTGCTTTACAGTGTAACATGTGGCACTTGTTTGAAATGTTGGACCAATTTCAGAAAGTTGTATAATGGATGATGTATTACATTTATAAACTGCCATTTTTTTAGGTTGCATTTGCATTAATTTCCGAAAGATACCTGAATATTTTACATTGTCAGCATTTTACCACGTGCTTCACTTTTGTGCTGTTCTTAAAAATTGCGCCCACTGGTGCGAAAGGTCAGCACTTCATCTTTTACTAGGTCTAGTCTGCAGGTAAGGTTTTGGCATATTTCATGAGTGTTCTTGCACACACCCGTTAGTCTTCTTCTCAGATGAGTTACTATTTTTCTCATATTTCACGGCTTTTAATGGAATTGTACTTCTATGGAGGGCAAGATATTGACGAGTGTGCATTATTGAAAAGTGTGTACTCTGATTCACACTGATGTGATACAGGAGCTTCTAGTCGCGGTAGGTGCCGCAAGGTTCACTTGACACTTCGACTCAACTGAGTCGAGTAATGCTTGCAAGGTAACAAAGGCTTTATATACTGCTGATGTACTGATGAGAGACATAACTGGATAAGAGGCATGTTGGTATGTAAATATGTACAAACTTAGCACCTTTTATCAACCTCTCTCTGGGCAGCACGCAGTCCTGTTTCTCTATACTCTGACACATAGCAGCTAATACTGTAAAAGCTAGGGTGAATTCGCTATGAAAAATTTGTGTGCCACATATAAAAGCAAGATATGGAGTTTTCTTGAGTAATTTAGCTTAATGCTGACTTCATACGCTATTATTCATATAAAGAAATTAGTTCTACATAGATATTGCTCCCCTGAAATTCTTAAGGAATGATTGGTGCAACATATTAGACCAGAGTGCCCAGCACAACTTGCGCATGCTCTGCACACAAGTGTGTGAATCCCGTAACAGAATAGCAAAGATGCCTAAGCGGTGAATGACCTGGCATAATTAGTTGTACCATTTAAATACACCAAGATGCATGTGAGAACGACAGGACAGTGAGGTAATTTGGCAGCGATTCACCGTGAAAAAATGTAAAGCATGCAGACACATACACAAGAGAGCAAGATTTTTTTGTTATCTGGTTATCTTTTGTTTGCATATGCATGCCTTACATTCTTTCGTGGTGATACCTGTGAGACATGTCACAGATAAAAAAAAAGCCCTACACTGCGCATTTTTAGCATAAGTACCTACGAGCGACTCTAGTTGGGGGGCTACTGCAGTGTTGTCTGCTGTGTAATTAACAGAGCCGAACTATCATTGAATGACTGGACCACTAACTGCCCAAAGGTGCTTCTCTGCGCAGAAACTGTGCTCTTGATGTATTTCGTGACCGTATGCCAGAATTAAGTCTGTAGCAGGCATGGTATAAACACTTTCACTCTCATTCGCTTTTCCTTCTATGTTTGTTTCTCTCGAATGCACCTCTGGGTGCTGTAGTGTAGAGGTGAATTTGATTGTTTGATGTTGCATGTTTGTCTTCCTGCCTCCCATAGTTTCCTCACGCATTCACCCATTACTTGGCTTGCTACGAGCACTCGCTCGTGCCTTTGTGTTTATGTTGTGTTTCTGTTGTATGCAGACCCAGGTGAACACAAATGCCTTAAACTTGACGCCCCAATGGCTGTTCAGCTGCACAGCCTTTTCTTCCAGTGCCTGCATGAATGAACGCATTCCCGCAAATTCCCCAAAGAGCATATCTAAATACTGTAATCAAAATAATGTTATTTAAACCATTGTTGTTTCTTCCTGAAGTGTGGTTACATGAATATCTTGTTCTCGCCATTGCATATTGTTTCTATTTCGAGAAAAATAAACTTATTTTGAGCGGACCATGGGCTTTTGCTGCATCATCCACCTTCTTGCGATTGGGCACCAAGCTGTGCTTGTCATGCTAGAAATCTAACTACACATGTGATGCTTCAGATTTTGATGCCCTGGCTTGTATTAGCCAGGCACTAAGATGATCCCGGCGCTTCTTGCTTCGCAGGTGAAAGAATGTTGCATGTTTATTTCTGTGTACTTCCAGATGCATTTTCGGCAATTCAGCGTCCGCACTTCCGTTGTTCATAGAGAAGCGCACAAAGCCACATAGACGGCGAAACAAGACGGCACACAGCGCTAACCAAAAACTAAGTATTATTGCACGTGATCACATATGTGCATATTAGTGCACAAAGGAACATGGGAGAGAAACAACTCGGCCTAGCAAGGTGAACTCATACAGGCGACTAACGTGACTAAAACATTTATTTCTCTGATAAAGAGGCTGATGGGCAACTAAGTGAATATGTTTTATTGCGATAGTAATTATATGGACACCTTACGCGTGTTTTTGCCGTCGCCGTCGGCGCCGCCGTGCCGTTCCGTAAATGTATACGTATATATTATTACGCGGTGTATGTGCCGTACTAGGAAGAAGGAGATGAAGTGAGTATTCGCCTCGAGGCCCACCACTGGAAACGCCGGCGCCACCGTCGGCGTGACGTGTTTGGCAGGATCACGCGTGGTCTCAGCGGCTGCGTCGACTGCTTGTGGAGCACTGTGGCGTGCTTTGAAAACGAGTTTCAAGTGCCACATGCGCTGCGGTCTGTTCAAATTCGGAAGTTTTCTCTCATTTTCTACTCAATTGAAACCCTTGTAATAGAGCGGCTGCCTCCGAAGCGACGAACATGGGGCTCTACCGCTCGGTGCCGCAGTGCCGCACTTACGCAACGGAGCCCAGTGCCAGCCTGCACCGGTAACCGCGGGACAAGAAACTGCATGAAGCATGGGTTGTAAAGCTAAGAACCGGCAAGTAGCCATCGGCTGCGAGTCTTGTGTGCAACAAGCACTTCCGCGACGAAGACTTTCATTACAGCGTCGGGCCTGCGATGTTCGGTGAGTAGCAGACAGCGCGCACTGAGACGATGGCTCGCGCGCGCTTCCCGCCGGCAAATGATGCTTATCTGCCACAGGATGGAAAAGGCGCTACATTTTACCACTGTGCGATACCATCTCAGAACCCTCCCGTGCGACCTCTGGATCGTCGGCCCCGTGCTCAGCGTCCACGAAATCGGCTGCAGATGCGCAAGTCATTGTTTAGATACGTTGAATTAAAAAACGCAAGGGTCCCTTATGCATTCGCTAAAGATGACTAGAAAGCGAAAGCCATCTCCTTCTTCTTGTCAGTAGTTGTACTGATTCTCCCGCGCCCCCCTCCAAAAGCGTTCTGCACCTAACGCGGTTTTGCACGGCCTCCGTGACCGATCACGGAGGCAATGCAAAGCGACCATGACGTGTGAATACGTCATCATGTGACGTCATATTATGTGACGTCATAATGACGCTGCATATTTTGGCGATATGTGACATGATGACGTCATATGGTGACGTCATCACGTGACGATTATTTTTTGCGTCACTCGTCTTGACGCCGCCGACGGTTAATCTTCCCGTTGAAAAGGCATATAACGCCTTGGCCTTCATAAGCTACGCGACATTTGCTGGTGGACTAGCGAGAGTCAAATGCTGCGGCTGTGTGCTCCATTTATGTTGGCATTAACATTTTTTCAGTCGAGCTTGCGTTCCCCTGACGCAAACACAATGTGCTAAAAAGCCCAAATTTATTTGTGCCACTCTCAAACTCACGTTGGGCCTCTCCAACCCCATGTATTTTCTTGGAGCCTCATTTATTTACCTGGGAAAGATGCCACCCTGTTGGCGTTAGACACGACAGTGCTGCCACAATGGCTGGGGTACTCGCCAAATAATTACTATCCTGTTTTGCGGCTGCTGGTTGCTACAGTAACTTCTATTTTATTCACCGCTATTTCAAGTTCATGTGGGTCCTAGTTCACAGCCGTCGTTTGCAGACAAGTCCGGCAAACGTTACTGTATTTTTTTTTTCCTTGGCGTGGCATGCTACTACATGCTCGGTCTCGTAGACTGCTTCTCCTTCCGCCAGCAATCTCGAAGTGGTGTCTATGAATTTGTTGATGACAGAGAGCGGCAAGTTCACTGGAATGCAAAGGGATCGATAATTAAGGAGCATTAAAAAAAAGGCATCGCATTTGCTCACGTTTTGTGTGAGCAACGAAACGAATGCACTGAATAAAGAAACAGAAGCAGCGGCATTTGCCCGCTGAGAAGACCGATCAATACGCTGTGCGAGACAACTTTTCAAATGACATTGAAACGTACACGAATTTAGACCGAAAAAGAAACACTGAATCGTCGGGACGGCACATCACAAAGTTGCCATGCGCACCGAAGCCGTAGTTGTGACGAAATTGTTTTTGAATTGCTCTGATAGCGTCCGCGAAACAGTAGTTGTTTGTGAACTCACAAATTCTCATATTCTACGGCCTAAAGTTCACAGCGCGGTACCGAAACGCGCTTGTAGCAAAAGCGAAACCATCAGTTCGAACATACATGCAGACGCTCATACATGCAGAGGCACCGTCAGTCGTCGCGAACCCGTGCGATCGCTGGCTTGAGGCTTCTTTCTGTTATGCTCCGTTTGGTTATACAGGCAGTCTCCTCTAACGAAATATTTCACATAGTGTGCACTCAGCGAGTGACTACCTTTCACGCAAGAGGCCGGTTCAGGGGTCTCCGACGCGGTGACAGCGTGAAGCGGGCGCTCGGTTTTCTGCAAAGAGACAGCGACTGTAGACTATCTTGTGCTTTCAGTTCGTCGAAGATGATTATTTTGACAGTAAAGAACACAGTTCCTTTCGAAAGTACTTACAGAAATGCCCTTAGGGCTTCCGCGAGGTGCTTTTGTAGAGCGCCGACAGCAAAACCTATGGGGAGCGCGCCGGTGGTATTCTACCTAGCACGCAATCGAGGCGCGTCCGATAGAGGGCGACTCCGTAACTCCTCGCGGCCAATAGTGAAAGAAGAAGAGCTCTGAGCAGCTTGGGCCATCCTAGCCTCCTACCAATAAACCCCAAGCGCCTACCGTGGACGTAACTGTGTGTGTGTGTGTGTGTGTGTGTGTATACATATATATACATATATACCAAAAAGAAACGAAAATTTTTCGGAAGTGCGCGACCGGGCATCATTCGAACCTGCGACCCCTGGCTCCGCAGCGCGACGCGTTTATACGCTCGGCCACAAAGTCATACTTTTTTCCCTTTATTACAGGGATGAAACAGTTGCACTTGGATTGCCATTGAAAAATTAATAATCTGGCATATTTAAACACGAAGCAAACACATGGAACCAGTCTAGAGCATCACTAAAACGTTCATATATCCCGCGTATTTGAATTACTTGATTTGGTAGATGTTTTTTGTTCATTTTAGAGGTTTAGCATTTCTGTCAATCAGTCTTGCCCTCCAGAGACTATGCAGACCAAGAAGAAAGATTTGTCCTGTCCTTTGTCCCATCCACGGTGGTCCCATCAAGGTATCTATACTCCATCTCACCGCTATCGTTCAGCACTGCCAAAGATACGGGGTGTAAGCAAGCCACATGTTGTCGCAGCAAAACATAGTTCCAGATTTAATTACCTTACAATTCGCAAGGTTGAGACATTTACCCTTGTTTAGCATGTGCTGCTTCACATCAATAAGTAATATGCTTATTCTTCATCGCATTTACGTCGTATCAGTAACCGCCGGTAACTGTGGTTACAAATCAACATGGCAGTGCCCATGCAGACGCGACCGCCCGCTTCGATCCGCGGACTTGCACTTGCTACTTGTCCACAGCGCTTACAGCAACAAATTGTGAAATGAGCTATTCTTTTGCGCCATCTCACGACGAGGACAAAACATCAGGTACGTTCTGTCGTTATTGGCGAGATAAGCTGTTTGTTTAGGCACGCCTGCTAAGCCTAACGCGCCGAGAATTTCATAACGGTTCATGGAAATGGCGCAGTGTCAGGGGCGTAGCCAAGGGGGGGGGGGTTGGGGGGGTTCAAACCCCCCCCCCAAATTTTTCAGTTTTGCTTGCGTAAATAGGCACGTACACATACAAACGCACGCACGAGCATACATTAAGTATGGTTGAACCCCCCCCGAAAAAAATTTCTGGCTACGCCCCTGCGCAGTGTAGTCACGAATACATTGCTGTCGACATAGGCGTGCGCAGAGGGGAGGCAGGGGGTTGCCCCCCCCCCTAGTCACCTAAGAAGAGGGGGGCGCAGAGTCTGCCCCATATAGTGACTAATAGGGAGGGGGGCGCCGCGATGAACCTTCGCCCCCCCCCTCCTGAAGGGGAACCCTGCGCACGCCTATGGCTGTCGAAGCGTTAGGTCATAAATCTAAGGCAAATACCAGCGTCAGTTTGGAACTTACGGGCCACACAGCGCAGGACGACGACGTGATAAACTCGAGGCGGAGGGCACCAGCGTCGATGGTGCAGCCATGTTCTTTTTCTTTTTTTTTTGCGCTGCCGTCTGCTCGCCGAACGCATGCGCGTAGACGTCAGGGGGACGCTTAGCAAACGACGAGTCGCGGATGAACACCGTGAGGAATTTTCGCCCTTCCTATTGTCAAGGGGTCCTGTAGCCTCCAAAGTGTTGATGGGAACTTCTGAGATGGAGTATAGTGTTTACAGGGTGGATTTCAGTCTTTTTTTCAGTGTTCGCTGCGAACATCCCAAAAGAACACTGCATCACTACAATCAATAACACAATGATCAATAGTCCCGGGCTTTTTGCATAATCTGCAATTTACGTCCCAAGGAACAAAAGTCGAGTCCTTCAGTCCTTCACTATATGTCTTCACGGGAAGAGTACGAGTTTCTTTTTTAATGGGGCCACAAAGGCATACACCCTCTGCCATACTAACCGCGAGCTATTAGAGGCGAAGCACCTTAAGACCTCACAATGTCCGTCCGTCCGCCGTAGTCTACAGTCGAAGCGCAGGTGCAAAACAGCTGTGCATAAACCGTCTACAGAGCGAGCATAGCGCGCATATGGTTTAAAGATAGACCGTACTCGGCGCGGCGCCGCCCGAAAGCTGCTCGAAAAAAGCGCAGCGATTAACGGGTGATAACATGCCCAAAACTGTCTACAGAGCGCGCGTAGCGCGCACATGGTCCCAAAATAGACCGCTCTCGGGAGCGGCGCCGCGCGACCTCGTCTTTGCCAACATCAGACTAGATCCGATCGAAGAACCATCAGCTCTACATTTCACGGACCACAAAGCAGTAATAATGAAGGCAAAAGGGAATCCACAACCGAACACGACATACGAGTTATGACCAATAAAACACATTGCATATAACTGTACACAGGCGTTGTCACTCATTTACACGCGCGAGTGGGCACTGTCACGGGACAGTTACCGAACGACCCCCAGCCCACCCATCATCCTTCACTTCGTGGATATGCGTGGATTTTTTTTAATATAAACTATTTACCGCTGGTGGTACGCAGATTTCTGAGGTGCTTCAGCGTGGCAGAGGCTTCTTCACCATCACGCCATCTCACGATGGCGCAGACAGCCAAAGGGCGCACTCTAAAGGGGCCTTGCAACACTTTTCTGAGCGTTCATCGTATGGCTCCATTAAAATAGATTATTGCCTCACGAATCGACTGCCGCAAAAAAAAAGCTCAAAATCCGCCAAGCACGAGCGGAGTTACAGAGACGAACAGCCCCGCCCGTCTGTCGTCGAAGTGGGGCTGTGCGCCTTCGGCTCCGCACAGTACCTACAGGACGTGGTCGCCTGTGCTCGCGCGCTTACCTCTTGAGGAGGGTTCAACAAATGGCTGACAGTTTTGTACGCGTTGTGCTTTCATCGAAAAGTTTGCGTTAGAGGCATAGACCGCACGAAGGCCACTTCGCTCGCTGCATCAGCTGTGTTTGCTAAAAGAGTGTGCTGCTAGCCTTTCTTCGTATGACATTTTAATTTGTTACTGTCGCATTCGTTGTTTCAAGGTTGCCATTTGCCAGGTCAAAACGCAAGAAATAGCCAGGAAGTTGGGAAAAGAAATACAGCGAAAATGTGGCGAACTTGAGCTGAGCTAGGGCAGTAAAAGTAGCCAAAAGTAGCCTCGCGTGTGTGAAAACAACTGCGAAGTTTTTACTTAAATTACTAAATGCAAGAGTATTTTGGTGGACATGTAAATAAGTAGAGCAAGAACCCTTTCGAATCATAATTGCTGAGATTAAAGCATAAACTCTTGACTTTAGCAATCATTAAGTACACGATGACGAAGTTTCTTGTATTATTGCAGAAATGACACTCTCTTAAGGTGTATTGCGTGACTTTTGTTAAAAGAAGAACTACCAGCCTTGTGGCGACAATAAAAAAATCACAGCATATCCACGGAGTGAATGATGATGAGTGGGCGAAGCTGCGGAGGTTCATCGGTAAACCGTGAATCTTCCGTGAATTCTGCCCAGTACATCATCACCGACGTGAGATCGGGCGCGTTTATACTAAAGGTTCGATGAGAGTTATGGCGACTTGCAGCTCACTTTAATTTTACATGTACGCCGTGAATTTTCATTGTTTAGAAAACCATTGCTTTAGAAAACTTCTGGCGTCTTTCGTTAAGCAGCTGGCGTCTTTTCGTTTTGCTTTAGAAACATCTGGCGTTCTTTCGTTTTGCTTTTAGAAAACATCTCGAGTCTTTCGTTGGTTTATTTCATCAATCAACGGCGTTTTGAACAAAATTTTTATTGTTTAATCACGCACAGGAGAAATCTCACCAGGCACTACCTTGGAGGTAAACAATGGCTGCTAATGGGAATGAGAGACAGAAGAAGTCGGCTTTTAGCTAACACTTACACTTCTACTTCTACTAACGTTTCCTACTGAAACATGCCAATGGCTGCTAATGGGGAATGAGAGACAGAAGAATTCGGCTTTTAGTTAACGCGCACGCTGCGAATTTTTTATTGTTCAACAACGCACAGGAAAAATCTTCCACCGGCACCAACTTGGAGGTCAAGATCTGGTACTAGCGTTACGACTGGTTACGCACTACTACGACTACGACTACGAGGGACGAACGGGTGCCGCCTTAAGGAGCTTCGCCCCTAAAATGAAGTACTGCATGAGTGCTTAAAATTCCATCCGCTGGGGCTTGTTTTCGCGCGATGACGAAGTCCAAGCAGTTATTATTTTCGAGCCGCAGTCCATACTTAATTCTAAGAAATAATACAGGCGGTTCGTCGGGTATTCGATTTCCACTGTAAACGAGTGAAGAGCTTCCTGGATGCAGAGCGCTTTCGATGGCCCTGTTCGCTTCCAATTGCGGTTTACAGTCGCATTCAGCAATAGGTGGCCTGCAAAATGAGGCCCCATTAGTGATGCAGAACTATGGGTAAATTGACTATGGATGGTATCGATAGCTTTTTGAAACTATCGATAGTGTAAACAAACTATCTAGAGTGCTACTATCGACAAACTATCGATAGTGCAATCGGTAATATCATTGTTAATATTACTATAGCGATATTACTGCCACGCGTATTTATTGCTTTGTTTTGACGTATTCAAGTTTCACCCACAAAGACTGCTAGCAACGTTTGACGCAGACCGCGCCGTAATGTTTGAGAAGCACCACAATTGTTTGAGATCATTCTGTTGAGATTACGCGCAGGACGCGAATAGTCAAGTTAATTCAAGAGATTACGCGAGCACCAGCGATAACGCTGGAAGGTTTGATGACTGATGTATAAAAGACGACGCGTTCCACCGATGATCAGATTACTCAACGGCTGACGACTGCTCCCACCGCTATCAGTGCGCAGCATGTATCGGTTGCATCTTGAGTTTTGATTTTCTGGGCACGAATTCGCCCAAATAAGCGCTCCGTATTTCGCAGTCTTGCTGCAGCATTCTTCACCGTCACAACCACGTGACAATACTATCGATAGTGGAGTGAATAATGATGCGGTTGCTGGCTGGCCATATTAGGGGCGAAGCTCCTTAAAGCGGCACCCGTTCGTCCCCGTCGTAGTGCGTAACCAGTCTTAACGCTAGTACCAGATCTTGACCTCCAAGGTGGTGCCGGTGGGAGATTTCTCCTGTGCGTTGTTGAACAATAAAAAATTCGCAGCGTGCGCGTTAACTAAAAGCCGAATTCTTCTGTCTCTCATTCCCCATTAGCAGCCATTGGCATGTTCCAGTAGGAAACGTTAGTAGAAGTAGAAGTGTAAGTGTTAGCTAAAAGCCGACTTCTTATGTCTCTCATTCCCATTAGCAGCCATTGTTTACCTCCAAAGTAGTGCCTGGTGAGATTTCTCCTGTGCGTGATTAAACAATAAGAATTTTGTTCAAAACGCCGTTGATTGATGAAATAAACCAACGAAAGACGCCAGATGTTTTCTAAAAGCAAAACGAAAAGACGCCAGATATGTTTCTAAAGCAAAACGAAAAGACGCCAGCTGCTTAACGAAAGACGCCAGATGTTTCTCCTCTCCTACCACCCCCCTCCCTATCTTGCCTCGCGGCGCAGCGGCGCCGACGCAGGCAGCGTTCACTGACCACCCCGTATATATATAGACACTGGATTTTGACCTCCAAGGTAGTGCGTGTGTGCGATTTCTCCTGTGCGTGATTAAACAATGAAAATTCACAGCGTACATGTAAAATTAAAGTGAGCTGCAAGTCGTCATAACTCTCATCGAACCTTTAGTATAAACGCGCCCGATCTCACGTCGGTGATGATGTACTGGGCAGAATTCACGGAAGATTCACGGTTTACCGAAGAACCTCCGCAGCTTCGCCCACTCCTCATCATTCACTCCGTGGATATGCTGTGATTTTTAGGGGCGAAGCTCCTTAAAGCGGCACCCGTTCGTCCCTCGTAGTCGTAGTGCGTAACCAGTCGTAACGCTAGTACCAGATCTTGACCTCCAAGGTGGTGCCGGTGGGAGATTTTTCTGTGCGTTGTTGAACAATAAAAAATTCGCAGCGTGCGCGTTAACTAAAAGCCGAATTCTTCTGTCTCTCATTCCCCATTAGCAGCCATTGGCATGTTCCAGTAAAAAACGTTAGTAGAAGTAGAAGTGTAAGTGTTAGCTAAAAGCCGACTTCTGTCTCTCCCATTAGCAGCCATCGTTTACCTCCAAGGTAGTGCCTGGTGAGATTTCTCTTGTGCGTGATTAAACAATAAAAATTTTGTTCAAAACGCCGTTGATTGATGAAATAAACCAACGAAAGACGCCAGACGTTTTCTAAAAGCAAAACGAAAAGGCGCCAGCTGCTTAACGAAAGACGCCAGATGTTTTCTAAAGCAATGGTTTTCTAAACAATGAAAATTCACAGCGTGCATGTAAAATTAAAGTGAGCTGCAAGTTGTTATAACTCTCATCGAACCTTTAGTATAAACGCGCCCGATCTCACGTCGGTGATGATGTACTGGGCAGAATTCACGGAAGATTCACGGTTTACCGATGAACCTCCGCAGCTTCGCCCACTCTTCATCATTCACTCCGTGGATATGCTGTGATTTTTTTGCCAAAATATTTGCGATTGCCTACTACCAGCTTCGCTTAATTTATGAGCAATTTTCGCAGAGAAATTAATTATTTCCGCAGTGAAAATGGCGGAATATATCCATAAAAAATTCGTATCCAAAAGCAACCACTTACACCTTACAATTAACTTCCTGATAATTTTTTTTTATTTTGGAATCATAAAATGCAATATCAATTTTAAGCCGCGCAGTCCCGCCACATGTAAAGGCTTCCTTTCCGCTACAACTGGACAGTTTGACTTTATGACCATGTGTCAGCAAAGCACTCTGGTGAAGAACACAATCATGTCAACTTTCTTGCCCTTCAGCCTGCTCCTCCGGCTGCACTATGTACCACGCGCGCGGGGAACCAAGTTTATTCTGCAGTGAGTCCGCGCTGTTGATTTGATACTATCGATAGTACCATTGATTTTTCTACTATCGAAAGCGCTATCGATAGTATTTTTCACCATCGATAGTTCGATAGTGACTCAGCTATCGATAGTATCGATAGTACGATCGATAGTTCTGCATCACTAGGCCCCATGCAACAGTTTCTTCCCCCGAGTGTAAGCCACGTATTCAGAATTTTTTATTTTGCGTAATGCAAGCGCTAAACTTAATTTCGGGCGCTGTGGTTGCCATGTTCTGACTCCGCATGGTCGAACGCTAGCGGCTGATGTTGATAACTTGGTTCAAATCGAGGGAACAATAAAGTAGCCAAGACGTTTTTTCTGCTACCACACCCCGAAAAAAAGTAGCCAACCTGGCAACCCTGCATTGCCTCGCCCTTGCGGCGAAACTGACTTTTTTAGCCTCTCCAGCATTGTTGACAATTGCTCAGGTGAGCTGGACAGGGAGACCGGCTGTTTTCCTGGTGAACTTGCATTGTGAACTTTTGCTGACGAAATTGTAAAAGAAACTGCGATGTCTCGTACACATTTTTGACATGAAGCAGTTACGGCATACACCACTGCCTTCGGTAATGGTAAAGAACTTTGTCAGCATGGACTCTCAGTGTCAAGTGGACGTGCCGAGAAAATGATAAACTGAAGTGCGCTATAGCGATGCCACGCAAAGATTAAGTCAAATGCAATTTCCACGTTGTTGCAGTTTTTGGTCATTACAGCCTTCGACAGAGCCTGGGCAAAAACTTTTCTCTTGCCGCTAACTTTCATGATGAAAGACCTTAGATTATTTGTGAACTTTTTGACGGACTATACATCAGCGAAAAAGACAGGTACTTTAATGTCAATAATAGCCTCCTTTAAAAAAATTGGGAGGACGCTTAAGCTTGGCCTTTGCAGGCCCTGCCCCGCCACGGTGGTCTAGTGGTTATGGCGCTCGACTGCTGACCCGAAGGTCGCGGGATCGAATCCCGGCCGCGGCGGCTGCATTTTCGATGGAGGCGAAAATGTTTGAGGCCCGTGTACTTAGATTTAGGTACACGTTAAAGAACCCCAGGTGGTCGAAATTTCCGGAGCCCTCCACTACGGCGTCTCTCATAATCATATCGTGGTTTTGGGACGTTAAACCCCAGATATTATTATTATTATTATTTGCAGGCCCTGTTTGCATCGGCTTCTTATTCGCTTGCCGCTTCTCGATGGCCACCTCAGCCGGGCTGTGATGGAAGGAATGTCTGTGCGCGTTACATTGGCTGTTGTAAACTTCCGCAAGGCGCCCAGTGCAATTACAGTGGCGAGGTACCCACTACGCGTCTAAGGCAACATCGCACATGCATATGGCGCTAGCAGTTAAATGACTACGCATGCGCTTGACTTCAAATGACCTTGGCAGGTTTGGGATAGTACATAGGCGACCGTCGAAAAAGTCGCGTGACCTCTCTCTCGTGCTGCTTGGCGGGCGAAAGCTCGCGCTCAAGCTGAAGAGAGGAAGAAGTCTAGCGTTGGGATGGCCTACACACAGAGGTACTGTGTCACTCGCTCCGAAATGCGAGCCGAGGGCTCTGCGTTTTCGCCGGCTTCATTGCTCGTTTGGTTAAGTTCTTCGAAAAACTACTACAAGTAATTTTTATTTCAAATCACCGCTAATTACCGCACGATTAATACGCTCGAGTTACATAAACGGACGTGTTTCTAGTTTACATATAACGTAATCCGGAATTACGGCACCATCACGACTAAGCTCTTGCTGGAAATGAACAAACTTTTCTTGCAAAATCAATATTGATGCGTCATACATGTGTGATACAACTGCACGGGGGAAGAATTATACAGAGGACTTCAAATTACAGGGTAAAACAAATTATTATGTTTGTCGTATAATAATATGGCATATATAACATCGCAATGAACAAACTTGTGCATCAACACCTGTACAATTAAAGCAAACTATTTCGCAGTCACTGCAGAACCACGATTCATCGCTGTCGGCAGTCCGTGACGTGTGCATGTGAATGCACGCCGAAGAGTGCGCCACTACACCACAAGACACTCTGGTTCAACTGTACTGTATCTCGCCCACGCGGAATGGCAGCCAAAGGCCCGGATGTAACCTTCCTCGTGCATGGCGAGGTTGCACCAGTTTTCGCCGTCGACGCGATAACAGAACCGGCTGCAGTAGCTGACGTAGAAGGTCTGCCTTCCCGTCAGCGTCTCCAAGGACCGCAGCTGTAAGAACGCCTTGTCACTGCCGACCGCACTTTCCAGGGCTTTAACGGCGAGCTTGAGGGCGAACAGTTCCTCAATGAAGCGCTTCTCGTGCGGCGAGCTCGATTCGTCCCAGCGGCAGCTCTTGAGAGAGGACCACCAGAAGCGCTTGGAGAGGTTCTCGTCAATGCCTCGACCGTGGCCTACGATAGCCTTGACGATGCTGCTGGCCATTTGGAAACCCAGTCCGCTGTACGACATGGAGGGCGAGCCGTGGATGTAGAACGAGGGTGGGTAGAAGGCGAACATCCTGACCTGCTGGAAGTTGATGGTATGCAGGTAGTGGATGTTTCGGTTGCGCCAAGCGAAACGCGCCGTCATCACTGGGTGGGGATCGCCCGACTTGAGCAGGGTGACGAGAGCCTTTCGGGTGCTGAGCCAGGTGTCGAAGAAGCTCGAAGAACTGTTGGGAAAGCTCCTGTAGAGCCAGTCCAAAAGACGCCTGTTGGACACCCTCACAGTGCACCGTTCTTGGCACACGCTCGAGATCTTCTCCACCGCTGTCGCCTTTGTCGTTTCGGTGATAGTGTCCGATTTCTGGACGAGCCGCGCGAACGTGTCGACGGTATTCTGCAGCACTTTCGAGGTCATCTGGATGTCGCCGTGCTCGAAGCGCTTGACGAAATTGTGCAGTATCTGCAGCAGGCCGAACGATTCGTGGACGGCGAGAAAGCAGAGTGTCTTGTTGAGCGAGTAGTCGGATTCGTTGTCATCGCTTGGCTGAAGCTGATCGAAGGCAGGGTTTACCACCCACATGTACGTGTAGGCAAACATCCACCCGATCACGTTGAGACTTCTCGCCGCAGGAAGCAAGGTGAGAGCTTCCGACAACGCCTTCAGGCGCTGCTCATCGTACACGAATACCTTCGTTTCCGACGTCAACGACTTGTCGTGCAGGTGACGTTTGAGGAGCGTCAGCCAAGACGTAGAGTTGGCGTTGGGAGCCAACTCCTCGATATGTTTCAGTGTGACGAGAACGTCGTTGCCTCGTTCGTCGCTGCATGCGGCCAGGTTCGACGCGAGCGTCATTTCGTCGCGACGCAGGGCGTCGATCTTTTCTTTAGACATGTCCTCTCCGCTGCTGCCGAGGAACATGGCGGCAGTTAAAACCAGATGCTCGGTGTTTTTCTCGACCTCGTACACGTGAGCAACCTGCTGTCTTCGCAGTTCGATCAACGGTCCGGGCTCCTGGAACACGAAACTGGCTGTGTGGAACTTCCTCGTGCTTCTTCTCAAGTCGAAGAGCAGGGCGACCCGCCAGTTGAGCACCAGATCTAGCAGGACGTCCAGGAGGTCGACGTTCTCCGGCGGATCGTTGGGCCACGGTATTCGTCGTGCCTTCATGAAGTCCGTGAAATGGATCGCTTGCACCTCGGTCTGCGTATTTAGGGAACATTTCAGTGAAAAGTGTTAACTGCTTTAAATCCTCGTCTTCGTTGAGTGTTATCATGCAAAGGAGATAAACAACATACACCGATTGGCAAGCTGTGGTACCCCGAGTTATAAGTGCAAGCAGTAGATTAATATTGTTCAAATAGGAAAACCTGCCCATATCGCCCATGTTTCTGATGTTCGTAACGTATGTCAAAACAACATGACCTTCTACAGGCACCTGCGGAGACTACGTCAATGATGGCTTTAGAGCTTTTGCAGATACACCGCTTTAGTATAACGACACGTTTTTGCCGTTGCTCTCTCAACAAGCAAGCTTCGCGCATGTCACCATCTCGCAAAACACCTGCCTACGCTTAGTTAGCACTGTTATGACTGCAGATGGCGACATGGAGTCCGCAAAATGGGAATACGGAACCGTGCTGAGATTTAGCTGGCGGCTCATTCCCACGTGATGCTCGGTGCCGTTATTTCCCCGAAGCTGACACCCCTCGACCAGGAAGAAATACCGCAAAAGGAAGAGAGGCTGTATGCTCAAGGGAAGAACGGGACGAGGTCAAAAGTCGGCTTAATTTACAGTGAACAGCCGTGCCACTGTTGGAGATGCTTGAAGGAAAGAAGATGGCTTTTCAAGGGCTCATTTTTCTTTGTTAGACACAATAATAAAATAGAACAGACAATATGCTTGCGGCATTGGAGATGCTTCTGGGTTTTGACCAGGGCAATTAGCCGCCCGCACCCCTTTTCTTTCCCTGATGAGAGAAGCGAATATCTTGCCTCCTCTCGCGCTCTCAGGGTCTGACTCGTTGCGCGAGGTCTTCGCCCGCTGGATCTCTGCTGCGCCAGCGTGTGCAACATTCTACCTGAAACAGTGTTGTGCTCCTTGATTGAGTGTCGCCATGGTAGGTAGTGTCTTGTGTGTAGATCGACAACCATACAGAAGGAGGGGGTGAAGCGTTTTGGCGACGGGGCGTGGTGAAGAAGGACGCTTTAGGCTCTGGGAACGAAGCTCATCGCTGAACACTTTCGTTTCGCTCTTTTGTATATCAGGATGTAAATTAGCTCTGTAGAAGTGCGATTAGACCTGTCTGTATAAATTTCCCCAGCTTCCGAGCTTCAGCTTTCCTCAACCCGAAGACTCAGACACGCTACCAAATGGCGTCCGGTTTCAACGTAACCCTGACGCCACAACAGCACCCGCGAAGTGGCAGCTGGTTGCAGCAGTCACTTGCATTAAATGCCGGGAGTAGCACCGCTGCGTGCTATAGTTCCCTCGAACATAGGCCATGCTGCATGATTTCAGAGTATCTAATACGGTTTTTTGCACCACAACTAAAAGTTGGCGCACGATGTGCGCGCGATAGTTGTGCTGTTGACGGACACGATTGTAGATTGACGGGCACTACGCAGTAAAGGCAGGCCACGTGTACCTCGGAAGACGGCTGGGAAGTTCTCTCCAGGCACGTCGTGTACGCGGACAGGGCCTTCACATCGGCGTGCGACTCTTGGTGGCTGCAGTTGCCGGCCGTGCGGTACTTCTGCGAGTCGTAGGCCATGACCTCGCCGTAGATGCGCGCCGACCGCCTCTCCTCGCTGCGCTGCGTGGCCCTGGGGGCGCCGCCGCAGACGAAGGCGTGCAGGCTGTGGCACGGATCGGCCGCGGTGTTCATGCGGGCGCGCAGTTCGCTGGCGTGCATCATGCAGTCGTCGGTGCCGCACACGTCGACGGCGCGTCGCGCCACGATGGCTGCCTTGATGTCGCGCAGGAAGAACAACACCACGAAGCTGGCGAGCACCACCAGCGAGAGCAGCACGGCGCCGTAGAAGAAGATGCAGGAGGAGTGCTTCCGGCTCTGGTAGAGCAGGGAGGAGATGCGGCGAGAATGTTCCTGTGAGTGCAAGGAAGAAGGCCCATGCCGATAATAAAGAGCGCGAAGAAACACGGGGACGAAAAGCGCACACATTGGCAAGTGCTGTAATAAACACCGCAAAAAAAAAAAAAAAAAAAAAGAGCAACCTCTAATTCCACTATTTCCTTTCCATATGTTCTATTGTTAAAGACTACAAACAGTTTCCGCTATAACTTCTTTGGCTTCATTGTCTGCTCGTTTCACTAGGCTGTGTCTAACAAACAAGTCCTAGGTCCATTCTTTCATTACACGCCAGTCGAGTACTTACAGGCTTCGTCATCTGTGAGCTTCGTATAACTAGCAATAATGGGCCTCTCACTCGAGTCCCCTTATCGTTGAAGCCCAAGTTAAAACTTTACTGTAAATTCACTCCCATATTTACGTATAAGCTCGTCGCTCGCCCCGTCATTTGGAACGTTCTATATAGTATACTGCATAATGCTCAGAAAGGAATGTTGACGATGACTCAGCGCTGTTGAACCTCATTATAAAGAACGCTGTTATAGTGAATTATCGGTTATAGCGAACTATATATGAACTTTGGTTGGCCGCGCTCCACTTTAACGACATTTGTTTCTTCTATAACGAGACCGTATGCGAGAGAGCCACTGCGATATCTGCTGTAACGACGCAATATTTGGTTTGCGCGAGGCTCAAAACTAGAAAGCTAGAATATAAAGCAAAATAAATATGAAATGCCAATTCGCAACCATATTTTAAATAATGTGAAAAAGTAGCAAAAATTTTGGTCATTTAGCGGACGAGAAAAATATATGCAGTTGCACTCAACGTGAAAGCTGTAAGAAGTGCGTAGCAGTGATTGATGCCTTTTAGCGACGCTCGCGTTCACGAGTAAGTATGCGCTGGCGTTTCAAACGTGCAGCCTTCTCGGCATCTAATACCCTTGTCACACGGGTAAGCTTAACCGCTGTTATACCCAACTGCAGTTAGCGGACGTAACCACAGTTACCGTAAACCAGACAGAGGTGCTGTCACACATTTGCAGCGCTTCCAAGCGTTCTTTAGTTGATACATGGCTGCGTTCGTGCAACACCGCTATAACACCACTTTGTAGAGGGCTTCACGCTCGATTATGGACGCGTCAGCAGCGTGTTTTGATGCGCGTCTATCAAATAGCATGCAGCCCTGTTCAATGAACGAACGCAGCCGTGTATCAATCTCGTGAAATGCACACGAGATTTTTGCAGCACGGACAAACTTGTACCTCAAAGCCGGTAATTTATCCTCCCAAATACGTATCAACGCCTCCGTCGTCGCAACGGTCCAGTTGACGCGCTTTTGGCTCGATATTTCCCTGGAAGCCGAGCTGCTCGCGTCCGACATGGGGGCCGCCATGTTGTCAGTTTACGGCGCTAACAGGGGTTGCCTACCTCCGTTTACGAAAACGGCCGTTAGAGGACTAACTGCGGTTAGGGTTGTCGTGTGACAATGTATAACAGCCGTTAGACTTAACGGCCGTCGTACTTAACTGTGGTTAGACTACCCGTGTGACAAGGGTATAAGAAACCATTTGCGGCGCAGCGGCGCCCTCTACACTTCTTTCTCCCCTCCTCATCCGCACATCTCTCCTCCTCACCCTCACGTTCCTTTCCCACCCTCTTGCTATACTGTGCTATACAGCTATTCAATGCTCTACCCTCCCCCTCCTCCTTTCCCTCCTCACGCTCACTTCTCGTTTCCCCCTTGCTGAACTGTACTGCACATGGCTATGCTATGGTTTACCCTCCCCTCCTCCTTTCCCTTCTCCTCATCTTCACAGCACTGCTCACTTCTCTTTTCAACACCCTTGCTACACATGGCTATGCTATACATGGTTTTGCCTGCGTGACGACAAGCGACACGAGACGACGACGACGCCAGCATACTATGACAGCATACGACAGCGTACGACAGCCCAGGCCTCTTAAGTGCTTCGCACTTAAAACGCATATGACTGGTCGCGCCACCGTATGAACCGCAGTTTGAAATGATACAAATAGACAGGTATAGGATTACCTCGTTTATAGTGAGTTTGAAGCCTAGAAAAAAATTCGGCAGATCCCACGCACTGTAGGAATCGATGTAATGCGAAGCAGCAAGCAAAGAGCTGCATACATCGCCTTGTTTGTCTTTGAGCCAAATGAAATCATTCATGCCATGGCATCTAGTTCACCATATATCGCATGTTTGCCATGCACGCATGCATGCACAATCTAGTGCACACCATGCCAACGAAACGCATATTCTGGTATATAAATGCATCACCTGTCGTTTATGTTCATCACGCACTCGTGTCATGCCATACCAATTTTGGTATATATCCAGTTAACAAAACGGCCGGAAGCGCACCATGGCAGTGTCATGTAAATCATACCGTACATGACATGCGTAACATGATTCGCATGTTAAGACCTCTCGTTTATGTTCGTCATACAGTCACATCGCGCAATACCAATTTTGGTGTATATCAAAGGAGCGAAATGGCCGCGAGTGCACCATGAGTAGAGCATGTAAATCATGTAATACATGATATGCATATTATCGTTTTTCACGTTACCACCTGTCACTAATGTTCATCATACAGTCATCGCGCAATACCAGTTTTGGTGTATATCAAGCTATCGAAACGGCCGCGAATGCACCATGAGCGTGGCATGTAAGTCATGACATACATGGCATGCATGTCATGCTTTCATGTTACCGCCTGTTATTCATGTTCTTCATACAGACGCATCGCGCAATACCAATTTTGGTGTATATCAATCGAGCGAAACGGCCACGAGTGCGCCATGAGCGTGGCATGTAAACCATGTCGTACATTTCATGAATGTCATGATTTTCATGTTACCACCTTTCATTTACGTTCGTCATACAGTCGTGTCGCGCAATGCCAATTTTGGTGTGTATCAAGCCAGCGAAACGGCCGCGAATGCATCATGAGCGTGGCAATTAAATCATGACATACATGACATGCATGTCATGGTTTTCATCTTACCAACTGTTATTCATGTTCTTCATACAGTCACGTCGCGCAATACCAATTTTGGCGTATATCAATCTACTGAAACGGCCGCTAGCACATCATGAGCGTGGCATGTAAATCAGGTCGTACATGACTTGCATGTCATGATTTTCATGTTACCACGTCGCACTTACGTTCGTCACACAGTCGTGTCGCGCAATACCAATTTTGGTCTATATCATGCAAGCGAAACAGACGCGAATGTACCATGAGCGTGGCATGTAAATCATGATATACATGTCATGGATGTCATGGTTTTCATGCTACCACCTGTTATTCATGTTCTTCATACAGTCACGTCGCACAATACCAATTTTGGTGTATATCAATCTAGCCAAACGGCCGCGAGTGCGCCATGAGCGTGGCATGTAAATCATGTCATACATGACATGCATATCATTCATGTTACCACGTGTCAGTTATGTTTGTCATACAGAAATGTCTCGTCATACCAGTTTTCGTATGTATCCTTTCATTTAAACGGCCGCGAGCGCCCCGAGACCATGTCATGTAAATCATGCTGCACATGACATGCGCGTCATGATTTGCATGTTAGGATCTGTCATTATGTTCGTCATGAACATAATGTCACGTCGTACCAATTTTGGTCTATATGAAATTAACAGAAAGGCCGCAAGAGCCCAAAGGCCGTGGAATGTAAATTATCCTGTTCATGACATGCGTGTCACGATTTTCATGATATGACCTGTCATTTATGTTCGTAATAAGGCCATGTTATGACACACCAATTTTGGTATAGATCCGATTAACGAAACGGCCAGGAGAGCACAAAGTCGTAGGCGGCTAGATAGATAGATAGATAGATAGATAGATAGATAGATAGATAGATAGATAGATAGATAGATAGATAGATAGATAGATAGATAGATAGATAGATAGATAGATAGATAGATAGATAGATAGATAGATAGATAGATAGATAGATACGCTCAAAGTCGCAGAAGTTCGCTAAGAAATGCTTCGCATTTAAAATGCGTTTTTCATCTAGGATTCTCGCGTGAGCCAGACTGACGATCTGTAAGAGCCCATCTCTATTTGTACATTGCAACGAATATCGGATATAACGAACTAATTTATCGTTCCCATGCTACTTCGTTATAACGAGGTCGGCCTGTACAACGACTCTACTTACGCTGGAACGACGGGACCGGGAGAGCCGTGAGAACCGGAAGGCGCTTTCCACGTGGGCCGAGGGGGGACTCGCGGGGCGCTTCGGGAGTTCCAACGGAGGAGTCGAGTCGAGCGCAGTCCACAGCGTCTCGTCGCCTTCGGACATGGATGGGTCCACACTCTTCGTCTTCGCTTCGTTGCTGCTCGCGGTACGCCAGGGTCCTTTGCAAGGTACAGCGGCGAGGCCTGCCGAACGGCTGCCGGCTATTTCTTCTTCTGCTTCTTCTTGCTCGTGAGCGCGCGCGCTCTCCATCATCTTCTACGACTCGAATGCCACATGCGCGTGCTCCGGCCCTGCATGGTGAATTGGAGGAAGCGCTAAATATGTTAAAAATAGAAAAAGTTGGCATCATTAAAAGATAGAGACTATAATTATTTCATAAAATGAGCAGGCGACATGGAAGAGCACTGAGAGGGGGAAAAAGGGCGAGGAGGTTAGCCAGAAGTGCACCTAGTTTGCTGTCCTGAAGTGAAGGGGAAAGGGTTGCAGCGATAAACGAAAAAAGAGAAAGATAGAAAGATTGTTTTAGACAGATGCTGTCTTAATAAGCGTCATTTCAGGTCGGCTGATTGTAAGAAACGCGTTAAAATGTGCTGAATTGGCCTATGCATGACCCCAATGCATTCGTCATGTTACCTCATTTGCAGTTGAGTGCCATTGGTGAACGACAATGAAGAGAAGCTGTGAACCGCCATCTTTGATTATTGTATACATGTGAACTGGAGGTATGGCAACCACTAAAGTAATTCGAATAATGCAGGATAACTGATAGGTGGACAAGTTGGTTCAGCTCAAATTTGGTTATCCCGACCACATATGTCTACATAAGCCGGACAGGTAGCAATGCTTTTCAGTTCTTGTTCAGCATTGAAAAATGTTTATCTTCAATATAAATCCAATTATACGTATTTAAAATATGAACATGATTGGCAGGTAGGTGATTAAGACTGCGTAGTGCAATTCTTGCGAGTATACTTTCGATGTAGCTTTTCAGCTAAATGTATTTCTGTAAAGGAACGTTTATTCACTTTTGTCCACATTTAGGGTGGACTGTGGGAAAAAGGCTCCTCAGAACATGACTAGCACAAAAAATTCACCGACGATTACGATCCTGCATAATGCGAAATCTGAGCGCAGCTTCGTGTTGGGGCAACGCCAACTGTGTTTCAAGTTTTGGCTATCTGCAGTAGTAGCAATGTAACAGTCCTTACATATTGGCACAGAAACTACCAGCACACCACTCTGTGCAGTGCAGGCGTCGCGAACCAAGGGAAATGCCAACAGCCTCGTTACGACAAGCCAAGCCAGCCGCAGTGTACGTGCCAGCCCTACGTGCGCATGAGCTCCGACCGAAGGGTTGGCGTGCGTGACGGAGGAAGAAAGCGAGGTTAGAGGCCAGTGGTTCTGCGATGTCGGCAGGCTCGGCGTCCGCTCTCTTTTGTCCTCGTTCGCTCTATTGGTTTCGCCGACGCCAGCCACCAACGGCGACGCGCTCAACGCAGGAACGGGTGTCTAAGAGCTGCGCTCTAAAAAATAAGAAATGGTAGACCAGAACAGTGGAGCGAACAGCGTGCATAACAATAGCAAATGATAGCAAATTTTTACTGCCAAACTGTATACGACTATGACAAATCCGTAGTGCGCGAGCAAAAATATGTGCCACACAAATTGCGCAAACCCCACTGCAGGCAGGTTCCTTCCCGTCTCGTAGCACGCTTAGTCACTTTGCTGAAGGCATAAATACAGGATGCCCTAGCTGTGGGGCGGATACTCGCTCACATGCTCTAGCAGTGCCCGGCGTTACTTAGCGCAAAGTTCATCTCAGAACAGGACTGGGAGAGGGCTCCTAAAAGCCGCGAGCTCTCACTTCGGCTGTCGGCAGCCCAGGAGGCCTGCTAACGGGCGGAGGGCCACGGTCTTCCACTACCGGCGTGGGCGTAACCAGCAACTGCGGCGGACCCTCCTTCGGGGGTTGTCTGATCGGGTTTTTCCAGGACCAAATAGAGTTCATGTCATCATCATCACCAACTAGTCACCACTGGTCTACTAAAAATGAACGGAACACATGGGCGGCAAAGACCAATTAAGATCGCGCGCGAAACGCCAAGTGAATGCGGCAAGCCAGGTAAGACGATGCCTTTCGCGAAATGGAGGATGCGGCAAAAAAAAAAAGGAAAAAAAAGCGCCTGCTCAAATAGAAAGCTTTGAAGGAGCATATGCTAAATTCAAAAGGGACCTTCTACACATACAATACGGGTTTAGTTGCGGGTTGTGTGATCGGCTATGGTTTGAAATTCTGTATCACTTCTGCGTCGTGTACTAAACACTTTCACTGGTCATCCATCTTGACAGAGTGAAATGGCTCACAGTTTTTTCACCATAGTATGTGATTATTGGGCATGCTGCGTTCCGCCCGTAGTCAAAGCAAGAACGAGGGAGGCTTCAAATCACAACAAACAACAATCTATTTATGATTACGGCTCATACGGAAACGTCGACCCAGGATCCAGGGACCAGGGTCGGTCCGTGAGCTGGGGCAGCAGCAGTCGGCCAGCGCGGGTGGCAGCGTCTATCCTTCACTGCAGCCAAGGAACGTCTCCCCTTGGAAGCGCGCAGGCTGCGCCTTTTAAATAGCGCAGGTGGGTTACGCGTGCTGCCATTGCGCAGCATGCGGCGCTATTTCGAGGTAGCCGGTGCGTATGGGTCCTACAAATATGAGCACATTGGTAGTGGTCTATTATTGCACTGGCCATTGAAGGGATAAAAAAAAGAAGATAGTATAAACAAGAATAAATTAGACACGTTAAAATGTAACAATTAACACATCGGTGAGGTATGTACCAATACTCTAAAATTTGGGTTTTGTAACCAGCTTCGTGTGCTTTTAGCTCAATATTTTGCGTATAACGTTTATCTTTCTTTTGGCGCTCCACTCAACGACTGCACGCAGTGAGAATTTACCTATTCGCTCTTAGCAGTGAAAAAGATGATCACAGGTTACAGGTGACACAGGTGACGCAGGAGATCACAGGTGACAAATTATCGCAGCCTCGAACTAGTGGTGCCGAGCCTGAAGGAACAGCGCAGCTAAGGGGTAGTAGTACAGTAGATCCTTGAAACTATGGCACACACCCACGCTGGGGGATTGGCCAAGAACCGGATAGTTTTTAAAATATAATTCTTAAATTAAAGCTTAAACTTTTTCTATTTAGGATGAAAGAAGTAAAAATGAAACAAAAATATTAAGAATAGAATAGCATTCCTTGTTTCTATTCATTTTTTCTTTCTTTCTTCTTTTTCTTTTCTCCTTCCCTCCGTTTGTTGTATCCCTTTTTTTGTACCTCTTCCTTTCAATTTCTTTCTCCTTCTCGCGCTCTCTCTCCTTCTTTCCCTCTCTCCCTTTGTATCTCTTTATTTCTATCTTTCTTTCTCTTTCTGTATTGCTCTCTGTTTTTCTATCTCTTTTTCGTGCGTTTACTTCTATCCCTTTCTCTCTCTTTCTGTGTCTTTCTATTTTTCATGTACTTATTCTCTATACTTCTATCCATTTTTCCCTTTCTTTCAATCACTTTCTTTTTCTCCCTCCACTTCGCCGAGCAGGGTTTTCGATTAACGCTCTCACGTGCTGTACTCGGTAGTGGGGCTTGCCCAATTACTGTGGCACATACCCGCCTGTCGAGTTTTGCACGACGGAGCACAAGTTAGCGATAGCTTAAACAGCTTCGCTATTAAATGATTTCACAGATGATGAGATTCCCGATGGCCCACGACTGTGACCGCCGATATCAGTTTAGAGCATGTATTGGTTGCGCTTTCACTTTTAGTTTCCGGGGCACAAGTTCGCCCCAAAACTTGGAGGACGCTTAGGCTTCGCCTTCAAGAGTAGAACAAGATTGCGCAATAGGGACCCCTGCGCACCGCCTTCTCCATTAACAGCATGGCTTCGGTTCGCGGTGCATGCCTCAACCGTGCCGTAAGGTAACGAACGACTGTGCGCGTAACACTGGTCGTTTCAAGCTATCCTACAATGCCTACTGCAAGTACAGTTGCACAGTGCCCACTACGCCATAATTATTCCTTTTGCGAAGAGAAGACGCTTAGTAAGCAAAAACAAAATGTGGGTGGCGACGTCACCTTAAACTTTCGGCACCATTCGCCGTGACGTCACATGTTTGACGGCGCCTACTATAGGGACTAAGTAGTTCCTAATCGCTAAAAATGAAGTACATTGTCTTCTGAGGGGGCCATAGTCTTAACATACCAACTTTGGGGTAATTTTGTTGAGCCAATGGCGTCAAAATGCGATAAAAACACATTGAAATTCGTGACGTCCCGCGGGGAGATCTCGGCGTGAAATTTAAAAATGAAACATTGAACTTCATTTTCTCCTCTATTAATAAACCTATGATGGCGAAATTAACGACATTAGAGTTCTGAGAGCACAATTTATCGATCTAAACGGATTCATTGTTTGTTTCCAGTGTCCCTTTAAATATGTCTGAGCGCTTTGTAAAGGGTAGGCCTTTAAAACACCAAATCGTTGCGCAATTCACATGTTTTCACGCCTGGCGCGATTCTAAGCTTCTTCCACGCAGGAGTCTCCTTACCATGGTTAAGGCGACTCCTTCCACTACATGTCATTTATATAGTGTTTCTTTCCGGAGCAGTTTCAAGCAAAAGCATAGCTCTGTGGTAGAGCGCCTGCTTACCACGCAGACGGCCTGGGTTCGATTCTCACTCGAAGCTAAGAGTTCTTTATTTTAATTGCATCCTTCTCGATTTCTTCGGTGGACAAGAAGATTTTTCGTTCACAAGCAACGACGCCGACACCGACGCCGGCACCGGAATTTCAGCGAAATGGGCTCTTTACATTAATAAAGAGTTTCGTATTTAACAGCCCAACTGCCGTCTTCTTCACCGTCACGACCACGTGGCAATATATCAAGCGACGATTGAGCAGCAAGAAGCACCTTTGGAAACATTATCAGAAGGCCGTAACCAGCTTCTCTTGTAATACAGACCTAAGCTGTGAGTGTCACACTGTGTACGCCTTGGGTGTTGTTTAACGAGCTAAGGGCTTCATTTCTTATGATTACATTTTGCATTTCTTTCTCTTTTTGTAATTCCAAAGTCGTCGATACGAATTGGGCGACCCAGCAGGCCCGCACTGGGCGACCCAGCGGGCCCGCGAGGCGGCGGAGAGGCAAGACCTCGACGTCCCCACGTGGGAGGCCTAGGCCCAGCCAAACAAATTGCTGGTCTCAATAAAAGTTTATTCCTCCTCCTCCTCCTCGATTCGAAGGGTACAAGTGGTCAGATTGCTGATCGCATGTTGCTGTTTTTTTGTCCCTCCCATTTGTCGCCCTTTGATATCTATAGCAGCGAGAAAGTTTGCGTTGTTATATAATTATAAGGCTGGATATAAGTAATTGAGAGTAGGACTTTATTGAGGAAACCTCGCGGGAAGCAAACTGTAGTTACTGGAAGAACGACTACAGCCATGTCTTGCGGATAGCGTGTCTTGTGTTGTGAACGCGTTCTAAGATTCATGTTCGCCAGCGCAAAAAAAAAAAAAGAAAAAAAAGCTCCAACTGTTCAAGGGGACACACGATTTTCGCCCGCGCGAACATGAACCCTAAAAGAAACGAACTAGCCCAACTTATCACCCTTACTGCGAATGCGTGCTTTGTAAGTTCGAATTTAAAAAGTACACATTCTTGAGGCGAACGTAAATTTGGCGCGAACAAATGCATCCATACAAAACTCCGAGCAACGCAGTTGCGCTGAAGCCGCATTGAATAACAATGGGTTTTAACGTTTGAAAGCGACACTAAGGGTAACAAGAGGTGCCGCAGTAGAGGACTTCAGAATATATTTTTTTTTTTACATTACACGTGTTGCATCAGGGTGAACCGGAGGCAAGACACACAAGGGCTTTTGCATTGCTCGTGTGCGACTGCTGCCGTCGTGACTGGAAATCTAACTGACGTCCTCTTAATTATCAACACAACGTGACTGATGGACTACTGCAACGGGGAAATTAATTTACAGACATCACTTCAGGGTAGGACTTGGTTATTTATCAGCTGCATGTTACAAACAGGGCCCATTAAGGGAGTAACTCGTCCACACGAAAATATGTCCAAATGTCATTCTATGTCTCGTGTGCATTTCACATTTCTTCTTACAATGCCACCTGCTTTCGACTACCTAAACTAATGCAGTAAAGTAGAGAGTGTCTGAGGCAAGTCGTTATTGTCAAAATTATTCTTCAGTTGGCATTGCTGTTAACTTCTCGCACATGATTGAACCGCGATTAAGATACTATGAGAATGTGAGGCTTCGGAAAAAATGGCGTTACAGGTGGGGATCGTTTCTGTCGGTTTCCTTTTTACTGACGCCGCGAGTACTCCCATTGGGATCCGCGCTGCATTCTTTGCTAACAACTCTAGTCAAAGTTAGCATAGACACGTGACCGGTTCGGAGCTTAACTTGAGAAATGTTTGCAAGCAGAACACTGTCTTTTCTCAGGGGCGAGTTCCATCACTATGCCCGAGGTATCGCAGAGTGCAACCGGTCTATCACAGCAGCGCAGAGTGTGTCACACTTTGCCGTTTCCGTTGGCAATGAAGCGTTATCGACAACCTCGTTCCTGTTGTGTCGATCCCCGAAAGGGAACGCAAGCTTTCCGTCGTCGTGCAGCATCTGCCATAGTTTCGAAATCTTTTTATATTTGGTTTCTTGTTTAGGTCACTTTTCTTCCTCGTTTAGCGAATGTTTATTCAGACAGACGGGTTCAGTCATGCAGTTTTACTCTTTTTTTACAGTTTTGCATCCGAACCACGTCATTTTCACTGCAATGCAATCTGCGTGTTCTTTGTGACTGAAACCTAGACCGCGTTATCGCTTTTAGAAGAAAAAAATGCTGGCGAAATGCACAAATACCGCCAATGTAGTTTCCTTTGCTTGTTTTTGTTTTGCCACATATTAACGTCTTTCATGCGACACGCGACAGCCAATGCACACTTTCGAATACTATAGACAACGGTTATTTTAAGAGGAAGATCCGCCTGCTCGCCTAGGTTCCTCATTTTGCATCGGCGATCAGTGTGCTCGTGGGGAAGAGTTGCCCGACTTTTGCACCAATCGCGTGCTTACGTGCGTGGGCGCACTGTGCGAGCTTAAAGGAGGGCTGCTCCATTCCGCGACGCGCATGCGACATATTAGCTTGCAGGAGCGTCGGTCGTAGAGCTGCGAATTCGAAGTCAGTTCTACATTTGCGCGTAAAGTGATCCTAGTGCCGACTCGGTAAGTGACTCCGCTACTTGTGTCTTGTTGATCGCATGGTATAATGGCTTGTGTTTTATTGATGTAACTACCTAGAAAATGGAAAAATACTTGAACAGGGAGTGCCCCTGGAGCTCAAGCGACGCCCCCTGTTTCAGAATTTTTCATCCCTGCAAGCTTCCACCTTCCGTTGAGCTTGTGCCTTATTTGTATTTCACGCTAGAGAATTATAATTGACGCGCCCTTGCTTTGTTACATTGCAAGAAAGGGGATGTGTATATGCTAGCGGTCAGAGTTGCTTGCCGTTGCTCAACGAGAGACAACATTAACTATGTCGTTCCTGGTTACAGTTATCTGAAAATAAATCAACAGAATGATTACACCAGCTGTTAGCAACTGTTCCTTTAAGCGATGTATAGAAAGATGGATATATTATTGACCGATGTGGATCAGCAAAGTGCAGTATGATTGCAAGGTTTTGGAGAAGTGAAACTACCAGTTCATATTATAGAACTATAAATTATAGCTGCAAAATGTAAAAGTGCAGTAACTGCATTTCAGTGAAAGACGTCGCACTTCTTCACCGTGCGGGCAAATGCCCAGTGACTGTTGTGTGATCACCTTCCCTAAAGAACTGTAAGATGAACTCTTCTGTAAAGCGCGAACGTTTCTTGTGTTTCTTGTGTGTGAGCATTGTTGTTGACGCGTGGACATTGTTTATGACGTGTGAACATTGTTTTTGTGAATGGACATTTTCGTGCGTGAATTTTGCATTATTTTATTGTTATTCAAAATTTCAATATGGACATTATTAGAAGAGGAGTAGCCGGAGCCATGCCTAGGCACCAACCTCCCCTTAAGCACATTTAATAATAATAAAAAAAAAGATCTGATATTTAAACATCGGTCAACGCGTTCGGTTGATTAGGTGGTTTAAATAAAAGAGCGCGGCCACTTATACAGCGGCTTTGGCTGGAATCGAGCGACATAAGAGATAAGAAAAAAAATATTAATAAGACTAAACGAATAAACTGAAAGAGACATTTAAGAAACGTGTAACCTTGTACTGTTGTATTCAGAATGAAAAAAAAGAATAGGTGGTGACATAATAATACTGGGAATTTAACGTGATGGAAAGGAGAAGCACATATATACAGTAAAATTAACAATAAAATTAACAGGACAGTTTCACTGTCTCACGTGGAAAATTGCATGACGTATTACACTTGTTACATTACTGTTACACTGTTACATGTTACGTATTACACGCGTTGGCAGGAGCGTATACCGGCGCAACAAGGAAAAGTGCCACGGGAGAGTAAGAACGGCAATCCCACAATCCCAGGCGCCTTGGAGTGTGAAATCCGTTAAATTTTTTCCGAATAATTCTTATCGCAGCTTGTTATTATTATTTGTAAAAGAGCATATGAAGTTAGCATTCGTTTGTTTCTTTTCTGAAGAGAAGGTAAAGAGACAACACTTAGTGTTGGTTGTGTTGTATTTTTTTTCTTGTGTCGTGTGCACGTCTCGCTTTTTTTCATGCTGAATTACTACTAACTAGGTAAGCTTTCTGTCATTTTAGCATCTGATGCCACTTTCACGTGCCAATGTTTTTTTTTTTTGAAGCTGCAGAGAAAGAAAGAGAGGGGGAATAAAGCAACTCGCTGCATAAGGAGTACGACATAAGAGACGTCTTTATTAGGATGTTGTTCCATGACGTGTTGTCTTTTTCAGCTGTGTTGGTTCTCAACAGGGTTGCAAGGATTGGAAGAAAATGGACTGGATCGTAGTTGGATTCAGCCTCATGATCCTGTGCTCGGCTTCAAGTGGAAGCGGTGTGCAGATTGCTGTTGTGGCTCCGCCCGGCTTAGTTCAAGCCGAAGAACGTGTCAAGGAGCTCGTGGTCCTCTTCTCCGACATAAAAAGTGAGCCAACCACTCGTGTTTTGATCGCGCATTACGATTCTGTGGAGCCTGTGACACTTAAACTTATTGGTGTCGTCTCTGCTTTAAATAAAACTGTTATTCACGAACAATTAAAACGCTAGCTATTAAAACGCTTAAACGCTTTAAAGGAAAGAAGGTTATTTGAAAATCAGGTCATCCACTTTTTTTATGTTTATAACTCCTTGCTCGCACGTTGACACCCAAATAATATGCCGTTACCGAGGGCTTGACGGCGAGCCGTTGCTGTACTTAGTTGCATTAGAGATAGATATCAGCATAACCAGCATAAGTCTTTTAGTACAGGTTTTCGCCGGACGTTATGACAGGTACGCGGGAACACGGCTTAATGTTGAGCCCTGGATAACATTTAGCATGACGTGCGTTTCCTGTATAACCATACATCGTTGACACTCTTGAAATGCTGAGCGATGACATCCACATTTTGCATCAAATGCTGCTCAAGTAACAGCAATGTTCACAGTCCAACATTGCAGCTGGGTGGATTTTTTGACATTGTATTTTGTTAATGACGGAAGTTTGTCATGCAAAACGTCGCTGATGAATAAAGGGAATACCATTTTCAAATGCGAATAAGCTACGCTTATTGAAACAGAGAATGTTGGCATTGGGATGTTTGTAGGGAAAAGTAGGTTCCCCAGATGTGCGACGTATTTTAAATTGAAGCTTTATATGGCTAACTTCTGGTGGGTCTCGTCCGTGGATAAAAAACGCGTAGGACAACAATTTTTGGCTAACCGAATAACTCGAATAATCCAGCGTTCTTTCGCGAAAAAAAAATAATAAAAGAAAGGACATGGCGTGAATGAAAACATAAAGGTTGATTTCTCCGACGTGGAAAAATGACGTGAAAGATTTCCCCTCAAAGATGAGACCACTTGCATTTGAGACGAACTTCACGTTATTCTTCCACTTTCGAAACAACGGGGTTTGTTATGCACTACACGATTTTGCGTTGAGACCAACGTTTAAGAGATAACATCAGTCATGCTCAAGGATCTTTGAGTGCATGCCTCGTTATTCACTCAATGTAGTCAATAATGATGATATCTAATTTCACTGCAGCATTATTCACTAAAACATACCCTCGATAGTCACAGATTCACTGGCTTCTATTTTCACAGAAGTGGAAGGACTCTGAATTTTTTTCAGGCATATTAAAACGTCAGCGTAACAGAAATGAACACCCACTGAAAGTATTAAAGGGGACTAATATTGAATACAGAGGCGCTGTTCACTTGTAACGTCACCGTTTATTAAATTATGAACACTGGGAGCTGAATTAAGTAAATAAAGTTTCTGAAGATAGCTTCATTGTTTTCAATTTCTCTTCTGCTAATTGTTATCGAGGGTGGAGTTTTTGTGTCATGTGCATTACTAATTCACACTACGAGCGAAGAAGAGTGCTTCAGTTTACTTCGAAAATATGAATGAGCATTCTTGCAGCACTTGTGGCGGTCAGTGACGTAGCTTGCTGAGCAAGTTGGTTCATTATGTTGAAAAGAGGAAACGAACGATTATAAAACGAAGGCAGTGATGAAGATAGGCGTGCGCACAGTGGGGGGGGGGGGGGCGACATACATTGACTTAGTAGGGTGGGGGGGGCGCTGCGACGAACCTTTGCCTCCCCCCCCCCCCTAATGGGGAACCCTGCGCACGCCTATGGTGATGAAGAACGACTATACAGGACCAGCGCTGGACAGGTGCTGCCCAGTTGTTAGTACAGCGCTTCTCCTGTCTGGCTGTTCTTCATCACTGTCTTCGTTTTATAATCGCTGGTTTCCCCTTTCGAAAACTGTGATGATGTCTTTCGCAGGCAGCATGCGGCCCCGCCACTGCGCCGACCATCTGCAGGTGGGTCAAACGACGAGTGGCCTCTACAACATATTTATTGGGAAAGAGGACGGCGCAGGAAAAGTTGTCTACTGCGACATGGACACTGATGGAGGAGGCTGGACGGTACGTCACCTCGTTACTTACGCTGCGGAAGGTGTGGGCCGCTTCCAGATTCGGTCAGCTGCGTTAACGGAGTAATTGCGTTACCCTCTTGCCAATAGTTTTACTGATTTCAGTCGCCGCGGCTGCGTGCCTGCTCACTGGACTTAAGGTAAGAGTACATTGGAGCATTCCCTGCAGGTCGCCATTGGGCATAAAAAAATTGCAATAACTCGACGGCCCGCTTCAGCCTTAACTGTTGTTTGCAGTGAGCGCGAAGTAGATGGTAAAATCTGCGATTGGTGAACCTCAATCCACGCTAAGGGCAATATTTAGGCATTGTTTTATCGTTATAGCAGACATTAGTTTCGATGTCACTAGGCCGATGTATTCTGTCCCGAGGCAGCAAAGTGCGTCAAATTATACCTAGAAAACATAGCATGACACGGTACTGCTAAGTGTTGTGGCTCAATCTCTTAAGTTTTGTCGACTGCTGTCCCGAAGGTCGCGGGATCGAATCCCGGCCGCGGCGGCCACATTTACGATGGAAGCGAAAATGCTAGATGCCCGTGTACTTAGATTTAGGTGCAGTTTAAGAACCTCAGTTAGTCGAAATTTCCGGAGCCCTCCACTACGGTGCCCCTAATAATCATATCGGGGTTTCGGGACGTAAAACCCCAACAATTATTATTAGTATCTTGACTTGTTTGTACATCTTTGGCACCATGTTCTACTACACATAACCGCAAGCTTCCGAAAAAAAAAATCGATAACCTTCTCGCCTCTGGGCTGAGCCGACTCCGGTGTTGATACTACCGAGATGGACAGAAACCTTGCATCACGTGACGCGACCGATCAGCCTAAGGCAACAGCTTACGATAGGAATGCCCAGCCAGACTGCGAGGGCACCTGAAATCCGCGGTGCACTGGTGAAAGAGCGGAAATCTTGTCATAATATATGCACGACTGACAAAGGGAAGCCAATGTTATAACGCTTCACATTTGATCAGAGCTGTTTACAATCGGCCACTTCATCGTAACCTTGACTGTATACAACTGAACGAGCGTCCAACCTACAGTTCTACGGAATTATCATACAGTTCTACGGAATTATCATCAGCCACAGCATCAAGAAAGTGTGCAGCTACGTAGGTGCGCGTATTGCCTTACTGACGCGTAGTGGATACTTCGCTGAATTTTGCACATCACACCTTTGAAAAGGACATAAAAAAGGCATAAGAACTCGCATTAGACGTTGCAAGGGTCGAATAAATGCAGAAAATATGTACTTGCTCACTGCAGCTTAACTGCTTTACGTGAGTGTAGCCGGGCTTTTGCCTTCTTGTTTTAGGAGAGTGTAACAGCTGCCGATTTTTTTTTATCTTACGCCTCTAAATCTTGCTTTATTGTTTTACGGGCAACTATCCACATAATCGCTTATCTATATTGATAACCTCTACTATGTAGCGCGGAAAAAAAATTAACAGACGAAGGGAGGCGACATAGACAAGCGCCGACTTCCAACCGTGCTATGACCATCGCGCCTCAAGCTGTGCTGGCTCATTCTGCTTGTTCGACACGCAGGTCATCCAGAGACGAGGACAGTTCGGCAACAGCGTGTACTACTTCTACCGAAACTGGACCGAGTATGCCACCGGATTTGGCGACCCGGCCAAAGAATATTGGTTCGGTAAGAGTATTTGTTGCTATCCAATTCATTGCTTTACCCATGCGGCGAAAATGTGACTTTTTGTTGAAAGGGGCAATGGCCCAGCAGCCATCTCTGGTAATACGTTCGGAGCTGCTCCAAGGGAGGGATGTTTAGGAGATTTACTGCATGTGATGCGACAATGAATCGGATGCGTTAGTGTTTCACTCGTTTGCAGATAATACTAGCGGCCTTTAAATCTCTGCACAATAATGCCAGTGAAATAAAAGGACGACAATTATGAATTTCCGATGTAACAAATTTCACTCGCGAAGCGCTACTTTTCATGTAACCTGTTATAATGACCTCTCTAAATGCTCCAAGCGTTATTTCGGATGGCGAAAAAATTGCTTCGCGAAAGCATTCGGGGACTTGGCAGTGAACCAAAGCAACGTATATAGCATGGAATGATCTTACAATGCCTCGTGTAGTTATTCAGGATTTACACGCTTTTATATGGCTACACTGGTAAAATTAGACATTTTATACTTAATTTGCAGATTTTAATTTGTATTCGAATATTTAATTTGCATTGAATATTTAATTGCGAATATTAATTGCATTGAATATTTAATTGCTTAATTTGCATTCGAATATTTATGCAAAGGCTACGCTTACCACTTCCTTTTCATTTGTCGCAACATTGCCCTAACGCAACTTAGGTATTATCTCTTGCATTTATATATATGTGAAGAGCGCTTTGAAGTGCGTCCTATATATTCTTTTTTTTTCTTTTTTTTGCATTTGCACTCCTTGATTATTAGGTAATTTTCTAAAACGGGTGTGTGTGTCGTACAGAAGAAAACATAGCTGCAGTAAATACTTAATATCACTTCCATACAAGATAACCTTGAACGAAGGTTACACGCGTTTGTGCGTCGATTATATGCCAAACAGTTTTGTGTGTCCGTCTGAGGCGGTCCCAGACCTTCGTTTCTGTTGGCCTGGATGCGACGTGGCCATGAGAGTTGCATGTAGTCATCATTTTTAACTCGACGATTCCTGACTGCCATAGTAAGACGCTCACCTACACGTTTGAAAACATTGTTGACACGGTAGCTACTCCACCGCAATAAAAGCTAGGAGCATCAGCTCTTTTCACCGAGGAAAAGTAAATGGCCCAGATCTCAAACAATTACAAGACACACCGACCCCCGCGCGAATAATGCAGTCAAGTTCATTGGCCCATTTATTATACGTTAAACAGAATGCATTGTCTCTCGAGATTGGGCCCTATCGCAATACTTTTGGTCTTTTACTAGAAGAATAAAAATTCTGTCACATCTGCTGGCAGGCTGCCGAAGCAGGCTGATTCCTACGGCGTGCTTAAAACGCGTACTGCGCGTTAGCGAAATGCCTTTGCATTGAACTTCGCAGTTGATTTTCATTATGCTGCGCTTACAGCTCTCGGACCTGTAGGGTTCTTATTGAGAAGCACGTTATGTCGACGACGTCACGACATCCGGAGACATGCTTATGTCTACTTGTACACTATCTTCGATTGATATCCATTATATCCTAGGACCGGTACTTTGTGGTTACCATATTAATCTTTATATATATATATATATATATATATATATATATATATATATATATATATATATATATATATATATATAATGTATTTTCTCATATCAATCTTTTTATTACAATTATTAATCTGGCTCACACTAATCTTTGCCAACTGGTCGAAATAATGAACATAGTTGTTGCATATTGAAACAATCCGGGTAAATACTATGGCCTTAAACTACCTGGAAGATGTGCGATGAATGATATGACCTCGCGTAGTGCCAAGAACGTAGTACCCCTGTTTTTTTTTTTTGTTGTTTTGCGTGGTGCCATCTTTCTCATTTCAGAGTGACAGGTTGTGGATAAGTTCATGACGCAAATCATTATGTAAGAGAAGAGGCGTAGCCGGAGCCATACCTATGCACCAACCTCTCTTAAAACACACTTAATAAAAAAAAGGAGGGGTAAATGCTGAAGGGGGAGCTAGATCACGGAATAATACGCAGAACCTTTCGCCAGCAACAGCGTGATGAAATGTGGCGCCGATTGACCATGTTACGTAAGGCATATGGGCGACGTCATCATGGGCTGTTAAACGAATGTTCTTATTTTTGTACCCCCTGACGCGAACTGATAAAGCCAATAAACGCCGAATGCACCAACCCAACAGTTTTCGTGTGTATACGCCCACCGTAACACTGTTCGCTTGGTTGTCCAAGATAAAAAACGGCAAGGTTAACAGCCCAGCGTGGCGGCACCGAAACCCGTCCGTAAAATAGTCTACATGAAACATGTAGTTACGTCTCCCGGTGTAACCCATCTCAACATTAGAGATTAAGGATCTGTGAGACAAGAGGGGCATTGACTGGAGGTGCTGCGTACTTAAGCGCCAATTTTTAGAGAAGTAGATAAAGTAAACAAAAATAATGGTTTTGCCGCAATGAATGCGATAGCAACAAATTGGAATGTTATACGAAGTACAGCTAGCAGTTATAACTCCTTTAGCGTACAACGTAGCGCAACTTAACAAAACGACGCCGCTGGAGCTGAGCTTCTTGCTTTTTATCAGTTCATCGCAAACCAAGCGGTGAGACCAGCACGTACAAAGGTATGAACCTCCTGCTGATCGCTGAAAAGATAAGCGCGCGCGACTGCGCCCGGCTGAGCAAAGGGCGGAGTTCCTTTCGTGGAGTCACGAGAAACGCGGCGCGATGGTGCCTGTTGATAATGATGATGCTACATTTCCATAAAACGACAAATACGTTTTCTCCAAATATTTAGTAGACCTTGATGTCACGACGTTATCGCACTATTCCAAACAGGCTGTAGCGGGTTCGAATCTCTGCCGCGGCGGTCACGTCTCTACGGAGACGGACCGCCAGCATTCGCGTGCACTGAGCTGCATGCGGGTGCGCGATAGAAAACCAGTTGTTCAAGACAGTCGCTGCAGCGCGTCATTGCGTAGCCTCGCGTAGGTCGTGGGTTACTTTAAGACTACAACGGACGCATCAGAATTCCGCAGAGTCGGAGACAGCACTGGTAGGCGAAAAATTTCTGGGTCTCCCATCGACACTGAACGCATGCTCTTGAGAAAGCTGCAGACACCTAAAGCCCGAATTGCTCTGCAAGTGTCGGATTCTCCTAATTCAGTGCCTTCATTTGTTCAGTGATCGCCGTAACTCGCCCACTGGCCTATTTTTGCAGTGAAGTAAGAAAGGATGCAATCTTCAATTGAACCCCGTAGTGCTTTAGACGAGTACGCCACACAAGCACGGTCCTCACTGACCAGCTGTAGTCCTCTGTGTACGTGTTGTGCGTACGTTCACCCCCTTTTTTTCTTTTGCTAGTCGTCATTTCTCACACAAAGTGTAGGTTAGCAAACATGGCTTTCGTCTGGTTGACCTCCATGCTCTCCCTTTGTTTGTTGTCTAAACGAAGAGCACTCAATATCTATAAAGCAGTCACTGCAGATTTTCAAATTGTGATTTAAATTGGTCTCACGCTTTGGTTCTCATATGGCGCGTAGTAGTTTTTATATTGCTATTTTATCAGTACGATACTCCGACTATTTTTTTAAAGATTTGTCGCAAACGCTGGACTGGATGCACGACTTTAGACTTGCCCCAACGTGACGGGCGTCTATGTACTCACCTCCCTTACTTACCACCGTCATGCATTACCCTTTTCCTTCACCGTCCGCCTTCCCCGGTGTACAGTAGCAGGCCATCGAACCATCGCTCAGGCCAACCATTCTGTCTTTCTATAACGAAATCTCTCTCTCTCTTGCCCTAAACAGGGAATAGAGCACTGCATGCTTTGACGTCGACAGGAGAGAGCATGGAGCTGAGAGTTATCTTGACGAACCACACCGGTGAAAGCGTCTATCTCGACTACGAGAGCTTCAAGGTCGCCGCGGAGAAGAAACGCTTCAAGATGCGCCTAGGCGCCTACGTGGGTCCTCGTGGTAAGAAATGAGTAACAGCAAATTTTGCATTTCTGTCATGTGATATTTTTGCACAAGGAGTGCTTCTCCATCTTTGCGCAGCGCACAAAATTGACAAGGCACACAAGAGAAGAGGACGGGACAAGCGCTGATCTAACAACTGAAAGATTTTATTTGAAAAACACACACACACACACACACACACACACACACACACACACACACACACACACACATATATATATATATATATATATATATATATATATATATATATATATATATATATATATATATATATATATATATATATATATATATATATATATATATACACACAGAAACACACATGCCACGCAAGATTACACCCGATCAATGAAACGGATTTCATGTTTGCGCTGCGCAAAGATGGATAAGTTCCAACTCACCCGCCTATCAGTCCTACACAAGGAGTGCTTGTATGCATTTTCGGATGTATACAGAGAGCGCTAAAGCTCGACGTAAGGGCAATTAAAAATGCGACATGCTGTTATACCAGCGCATACTCAATGGTATGCTTACAATACAAAAATCAAGATTAGAGCAACGTAAAATACGCAAGCGAGCACAACTGGCATGTCGCTGCGCGAAACCTTTAACAGGAGATCAAGAAACTGAGCGAAGCTGTTTTCTGTATTGGCCACTGTATTCTGTATTAGCGACGCAGAAGGCCTGGGTTCGATTCACGCCCGGACCCACGACTTTTATTATTTGCATCCGTCGAGATGTTTTGCTCACGACCAACGACTCCTACACCGGAAACTCCGCTAAACGAGCTCCTTGACGCTATCGAGTTAACATAAAGCAACTACTGTTCCACTCAATTGTAAAAATAAGCGCTTCTTCATTACACAGTCCCACCGAAGGACTGCGCATCTGACACATGACACTGCAGCGGAAGTCTCTTCCAGTTTCAAGCGATCGTGTGCTGTGCTGCTTATTCATGTTTCTTTCGCGACCAAAAATAGAGCGATACGTTCAGCATTCAGACAAACCGTGTGAAGAGGTGAGTCGGTTTCTCAGGCTCAGATGGCAAGGCAAACGTTTAATTGCATTTCTCAAGCTGTCTGAGCGCTCGATAGTGCATAATACGCGGACAGAAACGATGTAATCGGAAAGTTAACCCTTTGTAGGGCAGTGGTACAAATATCGACGACTTTTTCATGGCGTTTCCAACGCCCATATGGAAAAATGAATAATTATTACTGATGGAACCATCTACCTAGGTATTGAAGAAGGCTATTTTGAGTTTTTACTTCGCTACGACATGTGGCGCGCACATGAAATTGGATTTTGCACGTGCCTCGATTACTGCTCGCTATACGCTGCAGTGGCCTAAATGAGCGCCCTTGAAAATATTGCTTCAACATGCCTGTGAAGTGTCCCATTTTACCTGTTTACCAACAGAACCTAGTGACTCACTTGCAAGAGAGACAGATATTTCTGCTTCCTTATTATTCGGTGTTTTTTTGAACGAACCATTATCGGGCTTGATTCTGGCTGTTGGTGTTATCCCTAATAGGGCAGCTGTCGCACCGGTACAGTTGCACATACGGAGTATTTTCATTTTAATAGTAGCGCAGGTTTTATTTGTGAAAGCGGCGTCAATCGCAGTTCGCTTTAGGTGCAGCTAATTACTGTTGTCGCGAAATCGCGTTGGCTTCGCCTTCGCGTGTGCTAGTCATAAATGCACAGTAGCTATCTGTGCAGCAAATACCAAGTTCCGCTGTGCATTGAATGCTTAAAACAATTCTTAAACTAAACAGCTCTATTAAATTTGTAAATAATGTTACTGCTCGAATTTTTTTATTTTCATTTGATACCGCCTTAGGACAGCACACATGTGTACCATATTTCATGCCCTGCTGTAAAGAGAGTGGTACATGCAAGGAGGTTTAAATACAACTTGCTGGAGTGGAGGCCGCCTATACTTACCAATGGGCCGCAGTGAAGCCGCGCCGCGCGCGCGGCGGCCATCTTGCCATAGGCAAGAAACGGGAGCCAAAGCGCGCCCGCCGCGCCGATCGCATCTCTCCGCCGTGGTTTTTAACGGTTATGGCGAGCATTAAGGGAGAAGTTGTCAAGAATAAGAAGCCAAACGGCCGATAAGAATGCAGTCAGTTTTATTCCGACTCTTTTGTCGTTTTCCTTGCAAGCATGCACACCGATGAAGGGTCTGTATCATTGGTTTTTAAAAATATTCATCCTCGTAAGAGCACACTTCACTTCTCGGCACTCATTTTCCTGTTTATTTCATTCGTCATGTGACGGAGTCTTACGCATATGTGGAGTTCGGCCACTTTCTTTGAACGGAATATAAATGTGGGTGTCCAAAGCTCCACACTCAAGGATATGCTCATCGAGAAGGATATGCTCATGAAGGCTTGAAAGCCATTTATTTTCTCAAGACAAGCTCATAATCTCCAAAACCAACAGCTTTGAGTTTGCATGGACGTGCTTAAAATATGGGCATTCTTGCAGTTGACACTATTTCAATAGATATATAGCTTTTAGATGCTATTTCGTTGGATCGGCTCTCTCTTATCCTGTCAATGAATCAATTAAAAACGCCCAAGTAGCATCCTTTGTTGTAAGTTTAAGCCAACGAGCATATATACAGGCAGTCTGTCATCATGCATTCCAGTCAGTCCACATATCTAACCACTTAGTCGCCCACAATCCCAACATGTTTTCTCATTTGTCATTAACAATCCAAGTACAGTAGAGTTTTTGTGCTGCATTGGGCTAGCTTTTTCGAGACAGTGACTCATCTGTGAAGGCAGCATTTCCTTTGACGGAATTCTGTATACCGTTCTCGTGTTGTGCGCTCTGCTACAGTGCTCGATTAAACTTCGAATGTTCGTACCCATAAGCTGATAGAGAAAAGAACTTGCAGCGTTAACGCAAACGCCCGCAGCTCGAATGGATACGTGCCTTTCTGGTCTTTTCGTGCCCTGTGGAGGGCTTGCTGTATGTATGGGGGAAGACCACAGTGAACACCCCCCTGCCCTACTCAGACATGAGCTTTTGATCCTTGATCTCGTTTATTATCGCTTGAGGATCGAACCTCGCTCTCTTTGGTCAGCTTGCAATTTTTCTGCTGCAGAATTTTCATCTTGAACTGTTTATCTCCCCTTAGGAAACATGAAGCGTTTCTTCGTAATGCTGCCGTGTAGGTGATGAAACTGTCACATCTTCAACAACTTTGTTCAATTTGAACACATATAACGGCCGGAGTACCACGGGGCCTTGGTTAGGTCGCTTTATTTGCATCTGGAACGATCATTGCAGTTTAGACCTACTGGTTTTACTCGCTGCACTGCATAAAGCAAATACAAATAACAAAAGAAAAGGCACGAATCTAAGAAAAAAACAGGTCCTTGGGTGTTGTCCAAATGACGTTACTTAACCTTGTAGTTGCGACCTACCCTTTTATAACACAGCAGGGCAACCGATAACGAAATCTAGGGAGTCGCCTATTTACATAATTTCAACGAATAGCAAACGGTGCGTCCTTTTCCTATTTGCGCTCCGCACCAGTGGTATCAACAAACACAAGAATGTGTATCACTAGGTTTTGAAAGTGCTTTACAAATGCGTTAAGCACAGTCGGACAACAACCGGGTCGCAGCCTAGTCCGGTCGAAACAATGCGGCGAGAAGTGCCTCTGACATACGTGATCGCCTTCTTTTGGCTTCCAAACTTCCCTTCAAACAGCCTGCCCCGACGTGCTTCGAACATTTGGCTCCTTAAGAAACCGGTTACGAAAAAAGAATGACCGCCAGATGTGAAATTAGAGACAGATTGCGAGCTGTCAGCATGCGTTCCGGCATATATAGAAAAGTTTTCGTCAAGCTCGAAATGTTCTGCTTACAACTGAAACTTCACCCCAGAGCACCTTTTCGCTCGATTTATATAGCCGTACGCAATGCACGATGTACCCAACAACGTCCGGACGCCACCACGCCAGAGAACATCTGGAACATCCATGCGGCCGCCGCAGTATGCGTTGCGGATGGCGCGCCTTCTGCCTATGGCAATATGGCGGCGCGCAGCTTCAGCTGAGGGGCGCCTCCTCCACTCCAGCAAATGTTATTTTAACCTCCTTGGGTACATGCATGTACCATTTTTTTTTCTCAGAATCTGTTGTGCCGAATTTCCTGAAAATAGTGTGATACATTTTCTTAAAGGGGTCATGGCACCCAATTTTCGATCATAATCTGTGTTATGTGGATTAATCCTTGCGCATTCACAAATAAGCTGGCGAAATTTTAGTGAATTTGGTCGAGCACTTAATTTATAATCGAATATTTTTATAAACGCGCGAGCGGCCCGAGAGTCAGGCAACACTGGTGCACTCGGGAGCCGTGACGTAACAAGCAGCTAGCTGTGCAAGCGTCTGCATTGCGGCGAACGATATTGTTTCGTGGTCAGCTGCTCGTGATATCGAGATAGTTTAGCTTGCTTCGCTTGGCACTGAAATTGAACGATTTGCAGCGGCTGAAACTTTGGTAGAAGACGACGGCTCCGTTCTGTGCTGCACATGACGTCACGCGCGCCATTGCAAAATGGCGGTCGCCGGCGGTGGGCGGGGTTTACAGCCGGTGACTTCTAGGGCTTGTTTTGCACTGAAATATTTCTTTACGGCCCACTTTTGAAATCTGTATAGTCATAATAGACCCTCTACTTCTAGTTTTCGCTGAAAACCACAAATCTTTGGGCGACCGTGTCATGGCCCATTTAAGTGATCCTAAATGCTGTTCTACAGATGCTGTTCTACAAATTCTTAATTTGAAGGTAGTGCCTCACAAAGGGTCAAAAGAAATGCTAGCTCAATCCAGACGGGTAAATGGCAGTTTCAAATGTGAATATTTCTTAATTTTCAGGTGGGTTCGATGTTGGTAAATAGAAACGAAAATTCAAAGAAGCTTATTATGATTTCTTTCTATATTTCGCCGGAAACCTATGGTCAGTATGGCTGCATGCTGTCGTATCTTTATTTCATTCTTTTTATTTATTTCTTGGCTCATTTCGAATGCGATATCGCCAGAACTTTACCGATAAGATCGAGACTTCAGCCCGAGGACATGCCGTCACAATTCAATAAATCATGGCGAGTTGGCGCAAGATCTGTAGTGCGGCATCGCTAATTGCCTTGGTTATTTCGTAGTTGCTGGGCTTTGGATCTACCTCCTCACATGACGAGGGGAATTTCCTTGCTCTAGTATTGCACATACAAATAGAGGCCAGATAGATTATTATTATTATTATTATTATTATTATTATTATTATTATTATTATTATTATTATTATTATTATTATTATTATTATTATTATTATTATTATTATTATTATTTTGTATAGCGGTCGTTAAACCGGGGACGTTCGCAGAATACTAAAGGTACTTCTGCTGTGAAAAATGCACTATAAATATGCGCTCTACAGTGACAGCATCGAACGTGTCCAGGCTACTGAGAATGACTGAACAGCGGTTTGTGATGTATCGCAGTTCAGCCATCTGTCACGGCTCGTGACCATTGCTTTCCCGATATGCATATCTTTCGCCCCCATTAACGGTGTCAGAGTAAGGTGTAGGTGCTTTCGTTTGTCCCAGAAGCATTATATTGCCGCGACGTCTAAATAAATGTGGTTAATGGGCATCGTGCTTAGGCGTTCGTAGAAATTTGCACAATAGGCGGATGATATTGCAGGAAGTGGAAGAGCAAGCGGCGCTTTGAAAGAAGCTATCGGCTTTCTGTGCGTGTAAAGAAAGATGTGTCTGTTTAGGAACAATATTCCACTCAGCTTATAAAAAATTGCAGCGCATTGAACGCGTCGTATAAGATATACAAACCGCGAAGCTCCTTGACACCTTCTTTTGTCACCCAATGTTCAGATGCCGCGGGTTTTCGTGGGCCTCTTTTTGCATGCTTTCTATAATGGGGTGTTATGTCCACAATGTCGGCGATAATTTGTGATCGAGCTTGTTTGAGAGGCCTTCTTTAGCTACTCTAGAACCGGAAGTGAGGTTGAGACCGGAAATGCGATAGGAAGCAAGAAGCGGAAAAAGAAAGCGAATTAAGAGACCGGAAGTGGAATTGGAAGTGAACTTAGAACCCGGGGTTGACTCGTGTTTTGTAGCAGCAGCCGCGGCAGCGGCAACGACAGTCAGCAAAATCCGGAGAAGTTCACAAAGGAAGCTTCGCGTTGACAAATCGGGTAACCATACTCTTTGCTGTATGTCTCATCTAAAGACTCTGCATTCATAGGACGTATAGCTAAAGCTTTCGTTGTCACAAAACACGCAGGCTGGGACTCTCTGTACAACTGCAACGGCAGCGAGTTTTCCACTTTCGACCAGGACCACGACAGCGCGGAAGTCAACTGCGCGAAGACGTACCGCGGTGGCTGGTGGTATAACAACTGCCACTCGGCCAACCTGAACGGCCTCAACTTGAACGGGCCCCACGACAGCTACGCCGACGGCATCGAGTGGAGCATCCGCAATGGCACCGGCTTCCTGTATTACTACTCGTATCCCAGTGTGACGATCATGGCGAGACCCGCGACACTCAATGCAAATCACGAAAGCGGCTACCTTTAAGGGAATAGTACTACATGGAGCACACTGCTAAAAAAATTAGGCAGGCTGTTGCGTAAAGTTTTTGTGGATGCTTTGGTATCACAACTTCTAGCCGTCAGCACACTCTAAGCTTAGTTTAGGCAAAACAGATCAGAAACATGATGGAACGTGGGGAAGTCGTCGTTATAATTGTCTGCCTTCACGACGCCGTGGGCATGCACCCCAGGAGGCCATGCTGTAAAGAGTCGGCCATAGGAATAAGACTAGTGAAAGTTCAAGTGTGGATCGGACGTTTGAATCAGTAAATAATGCAATTGTGCGCTCAAACCGAGATGGTACAACAACAACGGTGCCGTAGTAATTCTTTGAAAGAATGCTTTAAGTTAAAGTCTCTTTCATAACGGGCTAAAGCGGTGAAGGACGCATGCCATTGACGCAAACGATGCACGTATGTGTGAAAATCATGATCCTCGCGTTTGCCGAACCCTGCTCGAGGTTGTCCGCTATCATACCCAAATGGGACCTTCACCTTTTGCATTCTTGTACCTACATATGATGCATTCTGCACGCTACTAAAATGAAGGCGTGGTAGGTGTATCTGCCTATGCGTAACTGTGGCACAGCACAAGTGTCTTACGATTTCCCGACTTATCCGCCGCAGACAATTCATTCGCTCGCGGTTTACCACATTTTAAATAGAAACGAATGAAAGAAACTTGGTTTATATAGCAGACGTATACTACGATTCTTATGCACTCACAAAAACAGTATACGCTAAGATTCTGCATTGCGTGCGCATTTGGAAATCGCACCTATTTTCTAGCTTCTTTTATGTTTCATATACCAGTTTTGTGCAATCGTTGGCGAGTATTTTGTTTCGATATGATATGCAGTTTCACTGTTTGTCAATATACCAGGCAGTTGCACTTCTGTGTAGTTGGTGCAGCGTGACCAGAAGTGCTTTTAACACTATATTCATATTTTTGGTCAGTCGCTATTCTAGTAGAATGTGCGTTATACAGGACTGACCATAATATATGTATGCTATTAGCAAATAAAGTCTGCTTGGCTATCTATTTTCGTCTGCATTGCTGGTAGAAAAACAGAATTCTCTTCGTTACAGTCTGGCTGTCCCACTCTTGAGTGCGACGTTTCATCTGCCTCGGATTCGTTGTCAGACTAAACGCCACACTCAACAGCTGCGTTACACTACACAGGAGCTTTGCGCCGATCCTCGCTGTCTTCCATGCGTATTCATTCCAGCGGGATTTAAAATTTCCAGTTAATATCTCGGAGCACGGGCATGCTAGAAGAATTCTGCCAAGCATACAACTGTGCAGAAACACGAATGCCCCTCAATTTTTTTTATAAGGACATTGCCGTTAACTGCAGCAATAACACGAGTTTGTTATTCAAGTTCACTTAATTGGGTGGCTGGCAGAGATAATTATCATGTCACCTTCGGTCACATTCCTGAAATAACATGTGTACAGATTTCTCTGCGAACCTCCCCGCCAAACTTTAAGAAAATCGCAGAACTTACGTGATCACTCTGTATGTAGTTATACATAACTATATATACCGCGACTATAGACGCCGCGGACCAAACGAAATAGGACACAACAGCGTGTCCTCCCTAGTTTTTGAACTTTAGAGCTAAACGATCAAGCATGCAATTCACGCCAATCAGCCCCACTTTCCTATCTCATATTGGGACGTTCAATTTTAGTTCGTACTACGAAAAGTATTCTATGCGAAATGATATAGCCAATTATTCATTTAAAATGAAGTTTTAGAGGTAGTGAAATTTGGTCAGGTTGCTCAAGATATTCTTTTTTTAGGTATCTTTGGATCCACGCTTTCACGCCCACCTCAGATGGTCATGCATAAATTTGAACACTCTTTTGATCGTGTGGTGTGCTAAAAAAAGTGATTTCTTTTAAAATTTACATTATAGCACTCAGTTAACCCCGAGAAGTATTGATAGCGCTTTATTGTCTAGGTATTTGCAACCGTTCTAATGTTCCATCTCATGGGATCAATGTAATAATGAATATGCTTTGAAATTTCGAAGCTGTAGTTTTTCATGTAGGATTGAGAACTGGCAATGTTCATTTCGCGCTGTTTTGCTTATACCCGCTGTGGATTGTTCTTGCAGCTTCTCAACAATGAACGTTGTTGGATTCGGAAAGCCCTCCACAAGTGGAATGCATTACGGTCTAGCGCCTTAATTCCTTGCATTAAAAACAAAGATAAATAATTAAGTGAAATAATGAGCAAGTGAATAGGCACGTAAACAAGTTAATAAATATTGATGCTATGATTTCTACCTGTACTGGCGCAATGCAAGAACGCTCGCGTGCCCTTTACCGCGGGATATGCGCGCACCGGAGACACTAGGGTTCCGGTTTTCCCGGACGCTGCACGAGAGAGGAAGTAAGTGTACACGAGCGACGAATACACGAAAGCAGGCTCGCTTATCAGGCACGTGGCTGTGACGTAAGTACAAAAAAATATCCCTTTCGAATCGTGGTCATGGTGACCGAGCGACGCAGACGTGAACTGAACGGGCAGATACCGAAATACCAGCTTACAAACCCTAACGAGAAGGCAAGACAGATACAACGAAAGACAGCCCAATCAAAGTGACGTCAATGGCAGTTTTAACTGAGAGGGGGAACACTGCGGCAGACGCAGTCTCAGCAACTACAGACTCACCACCCTCGAAAGTCCCAGCTTTATTGCAGAATTCTTTCTCGACTTTCGCTTGTCGCAACCTTGGGGTTTTGACCTGCAGCGCCTCTCTGTCAGTGTCAAGTTTCATTGGCTGGCCGGAGCTTTCAGGGAGTGCTCACAGCGGTGACAGAAAGATGAATGATCGCAGACACGCGAGGAGGTTCCGAGAAGGCGGGTGTGTCCCGAGGATATCGGTTCATTGAAACACGTGGTTTTCTTTTTATGTTTTCTTTCTGCGCTGCCGGCACGTGTACCTCCCAGACGTCGGACAGCATTATAAGTTTATGCGAGAGGGCACAGTAGTCTGTGTTGGCATCCTGAGCAGGTTTCCGCCACAAGAGGATACTCGGAATCTCCGAGACGCGCACGCTTCTGTGGAAAGCTGGTCTGGGTGAGTTTGCCGTTTACGAATAGGTATTATTTTTAACGATCGGGATGGGCCTGTGAAAGTTGACGCTTGCGAACCGCCAAGAACGATATGCACGAGTGCTTAACAAACTAATACTGTACACGAACTGTACAACAATGCACACGAACTTCTGACGTAGTTCACGATTATAGTTGCTTCTCGTCGTTTGGTTAGCTTTCATTTACTTTTCTCTCTTTTCTTGTTTATGTTTGACTCTTGTAGAATTAGTATATGTCTGTTTACTGAGTTTTCGTGCGTCTTGGTGGGGAAATGAACATCTCAACTATGTTTTCGGTTCGCCGAAACTAACGTACGGCTCGCCTTCCTACCTGTTGGCAGACGTTGAGCACGGAAACGCCGCGTTATGTTGTAGGCGAATTTTTTCCTCAAATTGTCAGTTTGTTATATTATGTCAGTCGATCAACAACAACCTATACGCTACATCGCAGCCGGCTGTACCGAGAAGCAGTTAAGTGGATGCCAAAGACAAATATGAGCGAACGTGGGCCGTTAGAATATTATTTATACTCGAAATATTTCGCGGCGGTTATTTTCGTGCAAGAAAGAGTTCCCGAAGAAGCCGGGAATGAAGGTCTCTGCACTCCTTTTAGCACAGCTCTGCACTCTTTTGAAAACGTGACTCGCAACTACGTTTCCAAATACGCACATCTGGCTGCACATGTCACTGCATGCGGTTGCGAGCCACGTTTCCAGGATGCCAATATTTTATGAAGCAGTAAGAGCTCCACTGCTCGGTTAGCTTTACAAGCCTTCTTCATAAAAACGAATAACCTCATTTGTGTCAGCGCGGCTTTGATAGGACTGCGTTCTTCGGAATATAATTTCATGCAGGGCGCCCTTGTAGGGCGATCTGTGGTTTTAATATGTTATTTGTTGGACCTCTAAGCCTTCCAACTGCGGCGCGGTTAACATCGAGCCAAAAACACGTCTTGCAACATGAAACGCTTTAATGGAACTAGAAAAAAAAGAAAAAAAGAGGGCGAGCCAGCGCTGCCACGTGAGCACGCGTCAGCTCGTGAGGAGCATCCATAATGGTGATGTTTGGTCATCTGTAGACCAATGACGAAGAAAAGGAAGTCACAACAGTCTCCCGCGCCGACGGATGACGTTAGTTGGCTTCCAACGGGTAAAGTAGCTGTACGGGCCGCTTCACAACAGAGCCGTCGGGCAAGCGTAAAGAGCAGGTCCTGACAATGCTGTCGCGTCCGCTGGTCAGTTCCTCTATGCGGGCCAAACTCCACAGTTGCCTTGGAAGCTGTTTATCTCCGAATAGAAGTACGTTGCCTTTCTTCAAAGAGTCATTTCTTTTGGCTTGGTTGGATGTAAAGTTCCTGAGTTCATTAAGACACTCTTTATACCAACGAGACCAAAATGCTTGTAAATCATCTTCTCGCTTGCTCCAAAGTTTCTTCAGTGCATCGTTGGTAGACTCGGTGTTGATTTTCAGTTCGTAATGTGGTAGCGTTGTCAGTCTCCTTCCAAAGAGAAAATCTGCTGCAGATAGGGGGTACGGTTCATCCACGTCGTTGAACACGTAAGTTAAAGGTCGAGAATTTACCACGGCCTCCACTTCTGTTAGTAGAGTAACTAACTCTGTCCGACTGACAAGCCGTCGCCCAAGCATCTTCTTCAAGCAGGTTTTTACAGAACGAACGAGTCTCTCGTAGAACCCGCACCACCAAGGAGCGCTCGGGCAATTGAATTTCCATTCAGTAATGTCGAAAGTTGGGCGAGATGGTGATAGTTCATGATTACATATGAAGCAGCGCACGACGACAGGCACAAAAGGAACGATAGAGACACCGCTGCACTCTCAACTAGTTTATCGTTCGCCAGAGCTTCTGTAGGTCCTTGGACGCTTTGACGAATGTTTGTGCGTTGTCGCTGTAGATAGTGTGACAGAGGCCCCGCCGTGATACGAATCTCCGCAGTGCGCAAAGAAAATTCACTGTGGTCAAGTCTTCAACCAGTTCCAAGTGAACAGCTCTTGTCACCGCGCACGTAAAAAGAGCGATGTAGGAGCGCTCGTGGGGATGCCCTTTGATGTATAGTGGCCCCGCAAAGTCAACTCCACTTACGAGGAACGGAGGGGCTTGAGTAGAACGATCCTGAGGCATACAAGGTGAAGATTGCTCAACAGGTTTACTCTGTAGGCGTTGGCAGGTGACACACCGTCGTATCGTTTTCTTCACAGACTGTCGTGCTTGAAGAATCCAAAGTCGTTCTCGAACTTGAGTCAGAGTGTCTCGAACTCCCCCGTGGAAGACCTTTGCGTGAGCATGATTGATTGTCAGCATACTGAGGTGCGAGTCTTTTGGTAGGAGGATGGGATGGCGAGAACCGTACGAGTCGTCAGCCCTGGGAGCTTTTCCTTGTATCCGAAGAAGCCCGTTTTCGTCTATGAACAGTCTAAAATGCCCAAGTGGGTTTTGTAGAGGGAGCGGTTTCTTGTTCGCGACGCAGTCTGCTTCTTTACCGAAGTGAGATATCTGTTCCTCTCGAAGCAAATAGCACTGCGCTTGTTGAATTTCCTCAGCAGACAGCTCCCCAGACCTATCATTTTCCTTCTTCAACCTTTTGGTATAACGGAAGACCCATGCCGTTACTCTTAAGTTCGGTGAGGCTGCTGAATCGTTCAATTTCAATCAGCGATGGCAGCAATGGTCTCGTATTAACAGCATGGGTACTCACCTTTAGTTCTGTCTCAGCTGCCTCGAGCTTTCCGTTTTCGATGTCGATCTTTCCCCCGTACACTGGCCAGCACGTATCAGACCTTGCAAGCCATCTAGGTCCAAACCACCACAGCTGCGACTGACTCAGTTTGAGTGCAGACAAGCCTCGAGTGAGCAAATCGGTGGGGTTTTCTTTTCCAGGACAATATCGCCATCTGGTATACTCAGTCAAAGTTCTGATTTCTTGCGTCCGGTTCCGCACAAACTCCTTCCAGGTAACGGGATCCTTGTTCATCCAGCAAAGTGGGGATCGGACCAAAATGTTGCTTCACCAATACCAAGGTCGCAATTCTTCACGACGTAGGCGTACATTCGGGCTGCAAGCAATGATGCCATCAATTCCAGCCCCGCTAGAGTGACCGTCTTTAAGGCGCAACTCTGGTCTTTGCCATCAGTAGCATAGTCCGGACGGTGCCACTGTAGTGGGCCGTACGAAGGTAGGCTGCAGCCCCGTATGCCGACTCGCTTGCGTCAGAAAAGATGTGGAGTGCTGTCTTTTGATAAGGGCCTTCTCCGCCGGCTGCTAGAAACCTTGGAATACTGAGGTCACTAAGCGTGGTTACCTCCTTGCTCCATTTCAGCCACACAGCAGACAATTTCGGTGGAAATGTTTCATCCCAGTCGAGGTTTTCCTTCCATAGATCTTGTAAGAAGATTTTCGCCCGTACTAAGAAAGGTGTAAGAAACCCCAAAGGGTCGTAGATCCTTGCAACAGCCTGAAGCACAAAGCGTTTTGTAATCCGATGCTCCTGTATGAACTGGAGGATATACTGGGGCTTGAACGAAAAGGTATCCGTCTTCTTGTTCCAATGAAGTCCCAGTACTTTCAGAGGTCCAGAAGGTGAGCAAAGCTTTTTCCTGTGAAGTGATTCCTTGTTCGAAGGCGGCAGATACTAGAGGATCGTTGCTGGCTCACTTGCGAATGTTCATGGAAGCTTGCCTGAAGATCTCAGTTATTTCTTTGTGCATCTGGATAGCTTCTTCAGCTGTGTCGGCTCCAATAAGAAGATCGTCCACATATATGGAGCTTTGCAATCGTCGAGCTGTCACAGGATAGAGGGTTTCTACGGACCTGAAGTAGTGCTTCAAAGTAGCAGTCAGTAGGAAAGGACTTGAAGTAGCTCCGAAGGGCACTCTAGTCATTCTCCAAACTTCTATTTCCGGCATTGGGCTGTCCACTTGTGGGGAACAGGGGCGTAGCCAGAAATTTTTTTCGGGGGAGGTTCAACCATACTTTATGTATGTACGTGCGTGCGTTTGTATGTGTGCGTGCCTATATACGCAAGCAAAACTGAAAAATTTCGGGGGGGGTTTGAACCCCCCACCCCCCCCCCCCCCCTTGGCTACGCCCCTGGTGGGGAAGTTTTGAACCACAAAAAGCGGAGCGCGTCTCTGTCTGGTTCCCTGAGGCCAATCTGTAGGAACGCCTTCTCGACATTAGCATTCATCGCTACCTTGTAGCGTCGGAAACGAAGCAGTAGGGTCACTACTTCGGGATTTAGATTTGGGCCAGCTTCCAGGTTATCATTCAAGGACTTTGAACCAGATTCGTGAGAGGATGCATCGAATACGATGCGTACTTTCGTAGTAGATCGGTCCTCTCGTATTACAGCTCGATGTGGCATATAATACAGGGGTCGAAGTGGATGCTCTTCTGTTTCCGGTACTCTTTCAGCAGATCCTTCATCGAGGTACAGTCTAATAGTCTCATCGTATCTTTTTAAGAGCTCACTGTCCTTGTTAAGCTTCTTCATCAAACTATGCAGACGTTTTGTTGCAACTGCATAGTTCTCTGCCAGGTCAATCCTTTCCTTCCACGGTAGCGCGACTTCGTACCGATTGTCTTTCTTCTTGATGTTGTTCTCGAAGTTTTCCAGCACTGAATCGGCGACCTTCGTTCCTTCGTGCTCGGCCTTGATGCCGATACTTTCAAGATCCCAAAACCGAGTCAGAAGTTTCGAGATGTCTTGCTCTGTCACCGTGGCTCGAAGGACTACGACACTGGCACTCTGTATTACGTAGGTTGTAGCATACAACGGCCCTTGAACAGTCCATCCCACCCTTGTCTCGACAGCTTTCAGCTTTTCGTGCACAGGCTTCACGGTACCAGTTACTAGATCCCAATAATAGTCTGAACCAATGAGGATCGCAATCTGTTTGTCTTCAACTCCTTGCAGTGAGAGAGCTTGCGTATCCAAGCGCATCTTGTTCATTTCTCTCAAAACGTTTTCTTCTCGTACCGGAATGCATTCACTGCATATTGTGTCCACCACCAGCGCGTCGATTGAAATCGGAAATTCCTCTTTCGCAGGGAGAATCGATACTCGCACCCTCTGCATGGTTTTCCGCGCGTTTTCACCACCGAACACGCCTACGGTCAATGTCTCCTCTTCTATTACTTCGCAGCCAAGTCTTTGGAAAGCTTTCGCCGTAATGAAGCTCCGCTGACTTCCGCCATCGAAAAGGACTCGGTAGCGACCAGATGTTTTGGTTCCTGATATGGTGGCCGTCAGAGTCTGCAGCATAACGACTGAGCTTGCATGCTTGGAAATTAGATTGACCGATGCAGATAGCACCTTCTCCTTGTCGCCGCTGATGTCTTCCGATGCGCAAACGGATGTTGCGTGCCTTCTCACGCACTTACCACATTACAGCCGGCTTCTGCAATCTTTCGCCATATGGCTCTGCTTTAGGCAACGGAAGCACCTTCCGGCTTTGGTAAGCATCTCCTTTTTGAGCGAGAGGCTGATCTCCTTTTTGTCACATACTTCGGCAGAATGCTTTTCGGAATGGCAAAACAGGCACTTCTGCGTACTACTAGCTGAGCTTTGTAGAGCAGCTGTCGTGGAAATGTCTCGTGGATGGCAGGGCTTTAATTCTCCTTTCTCCGGGGTGCGACGACTTCTGTGTATCTCTTGTTCGGCCACAGCTTCCCGACAAGTCAGCTGAAGGTCGAAGAATTCCAAAAGCAATTGAAGCTCGTTATCTTCTGGATTCGAAGGAGCTGCAGCTGATGATGATGCCTTGCGCGCATCGTGAAACCGAAGTACCATGTCAGTCGGGAGAACTCTTCACAGGATTTCTCGCAGCATGGTGCAATAAGTTGTCGAGTTCGTGCCAAGCTCCTTGAGGCTTCGAATATGAACCTGTACTTTGTCGTAAAGTTTCCTCAGCTGATGGACGTCTGCTGATGACGACATCGGTTTGAGGTCCAGCAAACCTTGTAGATGATCTTGAACAATGATTTTATTGCGATAGCAATTATATGGGCACTCTCAGCTGTTGCCGTCATGTCGCTCTCATATCGTCACGTCATTGTAGGTCAGCTGTTGGCGTCACGTCATTATAGGTCAGCTGCCAGCTCGTAAAAAGATCACGTGCTACGTGACGCCAAAAGGCAAAAAAAGAGCGTTCCACACTCGCCGCCACGGCTGCGATCGGCGCTGACTAACATTCCTAGGTTTAAATGCACATATATACCCCATAAAGTGGACGGGAGGATGACCGCCGCCGTAGATCAGTAGTAGAGCATCGGACGCGTTATTCGAAGGTCGCAGGTACGGTCCCTGCCGGCGGCAACTCACCTTTTCGTCCACTTACTTTCTTTACATGTATATCTTAATTACTACGAATAACATCGCCTATACTTTCCGTTGCATTATTGTCTGTTAGTTCTCCTTATGATTGCGTCTAACAAAGAAAAAGAAGCCCATAAAAGTCATCATTCCTTCATTTATAGCGAGGGTCCCGTTTTGGCAGACTTGATGCCTTCAGGTAGTATGCGAGCATAAGCGTATCTACCGGGGGGGGGGGGGGGGGCAAGGGGGGCGCTAGCCCCCCCATTGCGAAATGTTGGGTGGGCGGAGCCCCCTCACTTTCGACAGTGGTTATTGTCGGCTGCAGACTGGGAAACTTACAAGTCAGGCAAGGTTTTAATTGAGCGCAGCAATAACGTAGTTTTGTAATAAAATTTGTCCTACGATTCTGCTGTGACGACTGTTCTTGTGTCATGACCACGCACTGTAGGCTACCTGCGGTGCGGGCTGCCTATTCCACGCTTGTGCGTCTTGGGCTCTAGCATTGCAGAGGAGGCTATCGCTCAGCAGGGCCTCTATAGCATTGCAGCAATCTGTCATAATTTTATTTTGTCCTGCCTGGCCTGAAATTTAAGGAATCTGCGACGCAAATATGGGCGGAAACCAGTAAACGTTTTATAGCCCGATCAAACGCTCTCCTTTGTCAAGAAATTCAGTTTTTTTGAAAACGAATAGCATTGCCACTGCTGCACATTCAAGCTGCTGTGAGTTGATGAGTGTGCAGAAGTGTCTAGTATTTTAGTTGCGCCTAGCCAGGAGAGCTAAAATGGATTCCCACTTTAGTCTCCGATTAGCCTGCCTCACTTGGCTTATCGTATGGTAGCCTGCAGCGATCGTGGCGGCTTGTAACAAGGCAGTAGGCTCGAGCACAGTGAGAAGCCCAGCTTTCAAGTTTGCCCCGTTAATTGATCTACCTCACCAGGGAGATGATCAGCGTCCACGGTTTTCTGAACTAAGAAGGCTGCCTACCTGCAAAGGATTGTGCTTGTTCCTAATAATGTTTATTCCTCTCTACCTCTTTGTCAGCAACGATGAGTTCACAGGGAGTTGTACACGCGCAAAAACAGCTCAGCATCGTTATACTACAACTGAAAGTATATTTTATACACATATGAATCTATCTCGCCCGCTGCTATAACAGGCGCTGCAATGTGATTGGCGGGCAGCCTTCTTAAATTACGTTCAGAAAGAGACACTCTCTATCTATTCCAAAAAAAAAAAAGAGTTATTTTTCAGCACAGTAATGTGCTGCCTATTTTGCACACTTCATTTTAATCGAGAGCGGTGTTCGGATCAGATGCGCTTCTTGGCACGGGGTGCAGCCACTTGCTCTCCCCGCACTCCTTAGTCTGCTAACTTTACACAGTAGCCGCACTCGTGCATGCGAATCACAGTGGGGGAGCGATCGCGTTTCATGACGGGTGCTGACGTAACTTCTTTCCCCCGTGCCATCCCTCCCTGTCTAGCTTCCAGTGCGCTCATCGGCACGAGAAAAGAGAGAAAGCGCTGAGAGCGTGCGCTAAACCCCCGTAACTCCGCTCATTCTTCACGGATTCGAGAAATTTTTGCGGCAATCGATTCGGGAGGCAGTAAACTACGATACTGAAGTCGTTAGATCGTTACTTGGAAAAGTGGTTCATGACCCCTTTAAGAAAGATACTATTTAGAGGGCTCTAACAGTAAAGAAAGTGGCACTCGGCTTATCCTGAAGAGTTCTGCGAAGTACCTTGCTTTGTCAGCCACATGTTTTGTTTAATAAGTGGGAATTTAAGGTACTAGAGTCAAAGCAGGTTCTTCATACTCATCGTATCTACAACGACAAACTAAGGCTGGGAAGTTTGCTGATGGAATGCTCAGATGATCAGGTTAAATTGAGGTGTACTTTTAAAACTTGACGGTAATATTTCCGAAATGTTCTTAAACACTGCTGTGTTGTCGCGGTATAGGGCGACCCAGCCTGCACAATCTGTTTGTGCAGATTCTTCCTTGATTTAAAACAAACAGTTTTGAAAAGCAAGTCATGTGATCAGCTCTATGAATATAAAAAATCGCCTCAAATATATATAATATATATATATATATATATATATATATATATATATATATATATATATATATATATATATATATACACGGCGGACAGAGTAGCGACGCCAGCCCCCCCCCCCCCCCCCCCCCCCCCCCCCCACTCGCGAACGAGTTGGTACGCCACTGTATGCGAGGGATTATTGGTCAGCTGCCAGCTCGTAAAAAAAAAAAAACGCCACTCCTGCGCGGAAAGCTCAGCACAGTCGCAGCGAAGGCTCGAAGAGCGGCATTTCTTGTGTCGTCCTTTTTTCGTGTTTCGTGTACGTGTCCCAACTTGGTGCGATCTGCCATTTATCGTAAATAGGCATTTATAGAGCCCGTTATGAACTCTATCGTGGCTACTAATACAAGTAATAGAAACGTAACCACTACGCCACAAATAATAATTTTTGTAAAGTTAGGAAGCATCCACCACGGCATTATTCGTCATTCTGCGGAGCAGAGAGGTACCATCTGTAAGGCATTATGTCCGCTTTGTTGATGACGGTTGATGACGATGAAGAAATATGGCTGAGCACTTTGTAATGAGTTCGAAGCTTTAAACGGCCCACTAGTTACGTAATTCGCATTCTGTGACGCCCGGTCGTTATTTAACTCTCCCACCAAGCTTCATAACATACGTTAACGCGTGAAAGAGATAGAGAGTGAATTAACTTTATTGAGACCCTGAGGAAATGGATCATGGGTGCCTTATGGGCTTCCTTGGCAACCAATACAAGTGCACTTGCGAGGAACCCACTACGCTATAAATATCATAATTTTTGTGAAGTAGGGAAGCAGTCACGATGCAAGTTTTCGTCAATCTGCGGATAACCGTGGTACCCGCTAAACACCTGTAAGGCATTATGTGCACTTTGTTGATGCTGTGGCTGACGACGATGAAGAATTATGGCAGAGCCCTTTGTAATGGGTTGGAAGCATTCAACAACCCTCTGGTTGCGCACTTCGCATTGTGGGACGCCTGGTTACAGAATTCGCGTTGTGTGACGCGTGGTTGCTATTTTATTCTTCTACCACACCACATTACACATGTTAAAGTGCTTCCTTCCTTAAATGGCACCTGTATAGGGTCATTTTGCAAAGCATTTTCAAGCACCGGCATGGCTCTGAGGTAGAATACTGGGCTCACACTGAGAGGGCCCAGGTTGGAACCTCCTTCCGTCCTGGATATTTTTTTTATTTCGTTTTTTTTTTTCATTTCGCGCGATAGTGGTTACGGACACCGGAGGCGGAGGCGGACAACTACGGCGCCAAAAACGGCCATTGTTGCGATCTCATAACAGCTTTCGCTGTAAAAGATCACGTGCTACGTGACTCCAACAGGCAGAAAAAAAAAGCGTCCCACACTCGCCGCCATGGCTGCAATCGGCTCTGACTAACACTCCTATGTTTAAATGCACATATATACCTCATAAAGAGGACGGGAGGATGACCGCCGCCGTAGCTCAGTGGTAAAGCATGGGACGCGTTATTCGAAGGTCACAGGTTCGGTCCCTGCTGGCGGCAAGTTATCTTTTCGTCGACTTTACTTTCTTCGCATTTATATCTTAATTACTACAAATAACATCCCCTATACTTGCCCTGGCATTATTAGATGCGAAGTATCTTAAGGCGGAGCTCAATCCGGTGGTGGTGGTGTGCGGCGTGACCACCCTTACTGCGCATGCGCATACCCTCTCCACATTCCCTCTCCCATACCCCTCTCCCCTCTCCCTTTCCACTCTTCCTCTGAAACGCGGGCTAGACATGCCGAAATTCTCTCCTGCGCATCGCCGCGATGAGCTCGAACGCATGCGCGTCCCCTCCCCTTCTCCCTCCTCTCCTACGCTGCCTCCTCTCGCCCGCCTGTCGACCGCGTTCCCCGCTCGCCCTGTGAGAATTAACGGCCAGGCTAGATGGAAGATACGACGCGCGTAGCGTCCCTCTTCGCGTTCCACGACGCGAGGTCGGTAGCATGCCCAACGAACGCCAACGGAACGCGATCGTGCAAGTGCTCCGGCTTCGCATCGCCTCATGGTCCCCTTTAGCGGGAGATGGTGTAATTTTGTCTGTTAGTTCTCATTAACATTTACCATTGTAAGGAATATGTAACTCTTGTATATTTCCTTTTTCAATCGACGCATATTTAGTTTTGTTGTGGAATTGATAACAAGAGGTCCCGCTACAGTTTTTAACTGGGACCTCTTTCCGTATAATTTATTCTGTTATTTACTGCTTTGAAAAAACAATAAACTTGAATATGAGCTTGAACTTGAACTTGCTGAGTATTCCAATAGCATTCAATAACCTAGCCGCTTCTGGCATTATTCGACGATTCCATCTGAGAAATTACTATACGCCACCTTCATTAGAAAGAGCCAGATAATTTTTTTTGTGCCAAGAAAGCAATGAAGATGTTGCGGTGTGGTATAACCTTCAAGTCACTAAATATTGTGGAGACAAAGTGGTAAGACTTGCGCTGGCAGTTTATTACGAAGCAGACTGCCCACTTTGAAATGCAGTAAATATGGTTTAAATACTGAACATCGGACAGTCCTAAACCACTAGTAACGGTAATTTTTCGAACGCGTTTTCATTAGGGCTAAAAACACGAGCTTTTTTTCGCGCTATAGTGACAGCCCTAGTGTCGTGATACCTCTTAGATGTACACGCGCGAAGCAACAGACTGTGAAGAGAGACGACGCATAGGAGACGTAGTTGCTACTTTGTTGTAATGTAACAGATTAAATTACTTCCCCCCATGTGCTCCCCCCATTAATAACGCGTTGGGATGACTGGACGATCGGCCACTTTGCATTCATGTGCTACCACAACACCGTCCCAATTGCTCGTCGGCCCACAAGGCAGCGGAAGAATTTTTCTGCTCCTCGAGGACGACGGTCCTCTGCGTTGGTTTTGTTCTTGTGTCTTCACTGCACTCGTTATTTGCGCCTGCTCTTCTCTCCGATTTCCTTTCCATCTTTCTTTCCCTTTCCCCCTCCCCTTAGTGTAGGGCAGCAAACCCTTTATATTTCCTTCCTTCCTTCCTTCCTTCCTTCCTTCCTTCCTTCCTTCCTTCCTTCCTTCCTTCTTTATTATTGATGAGCATAATTCTGGAAAGCATAAAGTCGAACTCCTAGCTTCTCCATGCACTCCTTTCTGACATATTTCTTTTTTCAAGAGTGACAGTCAACTATGACCACTGAATATTGTTCCCCCAAATGGATCAAACAATTACAATGGTTTGCAGTTACAAAGTCGTCGCAGAGTTGAGCAACGCCTTGAACCGTACGCGGTGATCCACCCATCACTGGTCGCGGAATGGCAGACTACATCACTTTCTTGTGTGCTGTCGTGGCTGCATTCGTAACAGTGCAGTCGACACCAGTCGTGGGACCATCCATTGAACAGGCTGAGCAACGTGTGCGGGAACTGACCCAGTTACTCAGTGACATCAAAGGTATATGTTATTCTCATCTGGTATACTGTAAGGGCAACTAAGCACCGGTACTCAGTTTGGCATTCCCGCGCGCGCGGGGAATTACGAAAAAAAAAACAACATATGAAAGCTCGTGCATGCCCGTGATCAATGTATGGCATTAGTTTCTGCAGCAGATATCTATGAGTATGTGTCGAGAATAAGTCATGAAATATGAAGTCGAGAAATCATATTGGTCTTAATCATTATTAAATCATGAGCAAATGTGTTGAACAAGCTGGGAAGAATAGCGCATATTAGGCATGAAATCAGCTAAACCGACGTAATGATTGTCTGAGAAAAAAGACAACTAAACACGGCGAGTTACGAAGAAACTCTCCTAGTGGGGAAACGTCATAAAGTGTGCAGCGTCTTTGGAAGTTTTACGTCGTTCAATGAAAACAATCCTACCTGTACGAGAACCGCGTCGCAGTGAGATATTTCAGTTACGCTTAGCAATCCTCAGTATTTCTGAGTCATTCTTATGCATTATAAATTTGCTGAAACTTTGTGAAGATAGCTGAGCCATTAATTTCGACTTATGTATTCTACAAGCTTCTGAGTCATTCTTCCTCAATATCGTTTCATGCTCTCATTGTGAATGATACTGAGCAATTTTCAAAGATCAGTCATTCTGAGTGAATCTCCTATCTACGTAGTCGCTCTCAATGTTACCATATCAGTGGTACTCGCTTTGAATTCACTTTGGCCGCTCTCATTTTTTTCGTAATTTATTAGCTGAATTAAGGCAGTCAACTCATAGTCCCTGATTAGCAGCAAGTGAACTAACATAACCCTCACTGCATTCATCGTCTCTACGTTTTAATTTTTTTATTTTCTCAAACGGTTGGCCTGTCGGCCGTTCAGGGTGGGTCGAAAGCAGTCCTTCAATTAGTACATTACATGAAAAAAAAAACTTGAAAAATCTGCATAAACGATGATAAGTGAACAGAAAACATAAGCGTACATAAGCGAATTCTATTTGACGGCTTATAGAGCCTTATCTAATACCATCCTCATCGCCGAGGACATTATTTATTAATGTAACATTATGCTGCGACAGCTAGGTGCACATTCGTTGAGCTCTACGACTTCATTTTCTTATTCTGTACAGCTGCAGTTCAGCCTCGCCACTGCACCGACCTCTTGCACGCTGGCCAGCAGTCAAGCGGAGTGTACAACATATTCCACAAGGCCGCTGGACCTCAGGGGCAGAGCGTCTACTGCGATATGGACACCGATGGCGGAGGATGGACGGTAAGGACGACCGTCGATGAACACTGTACTAAACAGAAATCAGTACTACGGCACAATATGCAGAGTACAGAAAAAGTATTATTTAGACAAGCGAGCATACGTGGTGCCGTTGGCAGCCATGGTGTACAACGTTACAAATATAGGAAGTACTTACGCGTATGCCTTAGAAGCCAATGTGCTTGCCGTAGATAATTAGAGTGGTGAAGTTATTATTTGTCTTGTTGCGCAGTTTCAAAAAGACGAATCTGTACCGACCCGATTAGCTTTCAGTGCTATCAACCGGCGTTGTTATTTACGTACACGAAAGCGATGTCAAAGCGATGTACGTGATGGCAGTGTCGTGCCTGTTAGTGTCACGATAATTATTTTTGTTTCGGGACATTACTAGGTACGGGATACACGGCACGCGTACTTAAATATAATGCTACAATAATATATGGAAGTTCATGTTCATTGACGAATGGCTGATACATGCACCGCTCACTTGTATTTAGTGCGGTAATAACAAACGTTTCCTTGAGTGCATTAAAGGGTGTGATGTACGCCATGATTAGTTGAATTTAAATGGAAGAAGGGGAATTCAGTGAAATAATGTTTTCTTACCGGAAAACGATGACGCGTTAGGTACGCGTGTCGATTATTTTGTGAGGTAATAAATTATGCATTCACCACGGTAATTAACTGGCTATGGCATTGTGCTCGTAAACTCGAGGTTGCAGGCTTGATCCTGTACTCGAGGACTACACATTGATGGCGACAAACTGGCAAAACGCCCGAGGACACCGATTTAGTGCGTGTTAAAGAAGCCGAGGTGGTCGAAATTGAACAATGGTGGTCAGCTCTACAGCGCGCCTCAGCGCAAAACACCAGAAAATATTAGGGGCGAAGCTCCTTATAGCGGCACCCGTTCGTCCCTCGTAGCGTAGTATGTAACCAGTCTTACGCTTTGACCTGCAAGGTGGTGCCGGTGGGAGATTTTTCCTGTGCGTTGTTGAACAATAAAAAATTCGCAGCGTTAGCTAAAAGCCGACTTCTTCTGTCTCTCATTCCCATTAGCAGCCATTCTTTACCTCCAAGGTAGTGCCTGGTGAGATTTCTCCTGTGCGTGATTAAACAATAAAAATTTTGTTCGAAACGCCGTTGATTGATGAAATAAACCAACGAAAGACGCCAGATGTTTTGTAAAAGCAAAACGAAAGAACGCCAGATGTTTCTAAAGCAAAACGAAAAGACGCCAGCTGCTTAACGAAAGATGCCAGATGTTTTCTAAGCAATGGTTTTCTAAACAATGAAAATTCACAGCGTACATGTAAAATTAAAGTGCGCTGCAAGTCGTCATAACTCATCGAACCTTTAGTATAAACGCGCCCGATCTCACGTCGGTGATGATGTACTGGGCAGAATTCACGGAAGATTCACGGTTTACCGATGAACCTCCGCAGCTTCGCCCACTCATCATCATTCACTCCGTGGATATGCTGTGATTTTTTTTAAGTAGTGCATTTTGTTTAGCGTGGACAAAATGGCTACCTAAGAGATATCGACCTTATCTGAATCTCTCAAGGTCGTTAATTATGTTGCGAAGGAATATTAGATCTGTGCAAAGTTAACGTACCCTAATGTAATGCGCAACAACAACATGCTTTTTCACTTCGTAAAGTACTGAGAAGCAAAACATGTTTAATCACCTTCGTGTACTTTGCTTAGAGTGCATAGGTATACACATACGACAGATTTGCAGCTACCAGGCTGGAAAGGCTCCCTTTAAGCAAAGGACCACCGGAACACACCTTCGAGGCTCTGAATATCTTCGTATTAAAAAACAAAAACAAAAAACTGCTCAGCAATTCCGCAGTGACGCCGTGTGTAACAATAGTGCACGTGTATGCAATGATACCGTCTGTGAATATTGTCAGGAACTGAATGCTCACTTGGCATATTTGGCTTGTTTTCATTGTATTCTGTTTATTATTAGGTGATTCAGAGGAGAGGCCAATTCGGCAACAGCGTGTTCCACTTCTACAGAAACTGGACCGAGTACGCCGACGGCTTCGGAAATGCAAGCGAGGAGTATTGGATCGGTAAGACGGACTTAAAAATTGCGACAGCTTACGAGGAAAGCTGTGAGCAGTTGAAAGCAGATTTGACGGAATTTCTAGGAAATAACTTTTCACGCCTAAGATGAAGTCAATAACGAAAGACCATAAACATGTACGCAAGATCTCTTAAGAGGACGAGGAGGACAAAAACAAGAAAAGAGAGATAGACATAGCGACATCGTAAAGGTGGCCTCAGGAAAATTTACATAGTAAGCACTGAACACACCTGCGTTACCAGAGTGTGAAATTTCTAAGTTAGGTAATATTGGATGACAGCCGACGTATATGGGTCACTAATCTGTCTCCTCATTCACGATGCAGCGTGCTTAATTTGAATGGCTGCTGGAGTTGCGTACCCTTTGCGACAGAAACAGCGCCGACTTAAGAGACAGATCGTTACCAAGTGACTGCAAATTATGGTCGAAACCGCCAAACACACATCCTTCAGTAAAACTTCTTTTGGGCCTAGTTGGTACCGGCTTCCATCCACGCAGGAAACAAGGCGCTGCACGCTCTGACCTCAGACGATGATACGTTTACCCTGCGTGTCGTGTTGAGCAACAGAACGGGAGAGACTGCATTCGTCGACTACGAGAGCATTCGTGTTGGAAGCGAAGAAATCCTGTTCAAGTTGCAACTGGGAAACCTCGTGGGACCGGAAGGTAAAGTTGCTGTGCTTACTAAGTGAATTAATGTTGAAATTTCTTGTGGAATGTGACGATTCGGATCTCACACCATGTTCATCGAACATGTCAGCTTAGATGAATACGCTAGTGCGCGTTGCGTATTTACCCTACTACATTGTCAAACCACACGATAGGGCTTTGCAGACTGGGTGTCGCGCGGCTAAGCGCAAGGGCCATTCGATTCCCGATCCCGGCGGTCGCATTTAGATGGGGCGAAATGCAAAGAACACCTGTGTACTTAGATTTAGGCGCACCTTAAAGAACTCCAGGTCGTCGAAATTGATCTGGAGTCTCACAATACGGCGTGCATCGTAATCACGTGGTCACGACGTCCCACTGCCGTGACAGTGGAGTATCCGAAGCGTTGAAAGTCTAACTCTTTATTGGGGGAAGCTGCGTCAGCAAAGTATGGGAATCGCACAGTGAAACGATAGCGGCGAGTGCAGTCGTCGGTAGTCGAAAAACTGATCGGCGACGAATTGCGTCAACTTTTATACCTACACTGCAAACCGTTTCACACCCTTATAGGTGTATTTGCGATAAAACACCTATCGTACACCCTTTTTTTCTGTCAATATTATCCGAAAGGGTGTAATGTCTTCTTTGCACACCCTTCGCACACCCTTTTTTCATTTTTGGGTGTACAATGGGTGTATGTTCTGTTAAACACCCATGGGTGTTCTTTGGATTTTACACCTATGGGTCAATTCACGCAGTGAATTGACCCATAGGTGTAAACAGGTATCGTTGTACTGCTGAATGCAATTAACAGGAGACATTGAACACCACGGGCAACGCCTCCTGAAACCACGGGTCACCACCCTGTTCGACAGAGCGTCTTGGCACAGGATACTGTTTCACGAGGCACCTGAGTGTGAAGCTACCTGCTCGTGAATCAGTAATGGTTCACCTTGGTCTGCTAAGCTTGCCACTCAATTTTCATTCTTTTAGTTGCGCATCACAAGTCTGCTGTAATTGCAAAGACGCATGTATTTTGCCTACTTTATTAGGCAAGTGGTAGTGAAAATAAAATATAGCATTGTCGTGCCTGAGGTTCTGAATGCAGTGAGTCAACTGATGTTACTTATTTTGAGCTCACATATATTTAAGCCTTTACATCCAGATTTACTTTTGAGAAATCATTTCCAAAATAATTTCATTTATTGCTTGATTGGATTGACACGTTGAATGAATGCCCGAAATACATTCGGAATAATATATGTATTTGTTTAGCATTCATAAGCATTTGTTCAGTTTAGAGACAGTTGGCTTCACTGCTCTGTGATCATCGCAAACACCTCTCCTAACGCTTAATCTATAGCATACATATACAGTGAAATCTCGTGGACGCGATTCTGCATATTACGTTTTTTAGCCTAATACGTTTTCGTTTTTATTTCCTGCCAACATCCCTTGAAAATAATGCATTTTCATGAGTTTAATACCATCACATTTTTGCCAAAACTGGATAATACGACCGCGAAAATGGATCTTGACCGATATATCGAGAAATCCTGCGTTTATTCTTCGCTATGACAGCTCGCACCGCGTTCCAACAAGCCACGATCTGCGCGTAGCAGAGCCGCTGAGACCACAGCAGCACCAGTTTAGCGGCGAAAAGATCGCTGCTAGGCGATCTTTTTGAGATTATATATATACATATATATTGCCGCTTTGTGAGGGCCTCCCCTCCAGTAGCCCTGGTTGTAGTCAAGCAGCCCTTACTGTGTCGTCGCAATGCTTACTGCGATTCGAATACACTGTGTAAAGCATAACAAAACATAACACTGCCGCAGAAAGAAAGCTGCGCCCACGCGACCCAACAACGGCCGGGGCGCCAGCTCCTCTGCCGGCGCAGCCGCCGCGCGTGCGCAGCGCGCGGAACAGCTCTATCACCACGTGACCTAAGCAACGCGCTCAGACACGCCGCCGGACTCCATCGTTTTCTGCGTGTGTTGTGCATCGCCTCCCGATCGGTCGAGTTTTGCAATCGGTGTGTTTCGGTTGTTTGAAGTGTGCGTGCGCTGTGTGCCCGTCCTTTACCTTCTGCCAGTGCTGCTTATTACGAAGATGCACTATACTCAAAGGGAGACCTGCAGCTTCATATCGTGGAGCACTCGAACTGAAACGGTATGTACCACTATCACGTTGCTACGGCCAGCGCTTTGTTAACTCCGAGAGCGCGATCTAATGCCGTTAACTAAGCTTTTCTTAACTGGTTGACGATCGGTGAGCATTTGTTAACGTAGCGAGCATATGTGAGTGTATTGTTTCATCGGGATGAAGGCAAAGTTGTGTGACATTAGGCGCGGGCAAGCTTTGCTTTGTTTGGCGTTGAAAACAGTGTGCGCATGCGCGGCTTGTGATTCGGAGGGGGATTCGAACGCAGTTGTGGCGGTGCCCTCCTGTCGGCGGTGGTGTTGGAAGGGGGCCCCGCTCTCGATGAACCACTATTTTGATTTAAGAATAGTTGGGTTGTGACGGCGCCTGTTACCTCTAAGCGTCAAGCGTGTCTAAGGCGCGTATGCTTCGGCCTGTTGGTAATTCAAGTGCATTTCTTTGGCACAAGAAAAAAAAAAAAACAGGACAGAAAACAACGACGTGGTGTCCGCGTCGTTCTTTTCCGTCCGTGTTCGTTTTGTGCGCTAAAACTACCGTGATGCTCGGGTTGATGCGTGTGGGTCATTTTAACGCAGCATGTTGCTTCGTTTTAGGTACGCCGCGCGAAGCTCGCCTAAGTGCTAATACATTCCGTTTCGTTAAATACGTACCGACGTTTTAATTCATCCGTAACATAGGTTTCCTGATAATGCCGGCACCCGTGCACGGGGAGCCGTTCGTTAAACTTGACTTGTGTTCGAATGAATTTTTCATGTCTGTGTGTGGCCGAATCGCCTTAACTACCTGAACTGTGCAAGCGCTAGTTCGAGCATCATTGTGCACTGAGACGCGCGCAGGGTTCCCCATCAAGGGGGAGGGAAGTAGGAGGGTTAATCGCTGCCCCCTCCCCCCGCCTTACTAAAAAGTCAAAGTATGCAGGCAGACTTTGCGCCCCCCCCCCCCTCTGTCTGAATTGACTAGGGGGGTGCGCCCCCCCCCCTTCGTGCGTACGCCTGAGTGCCCGCGTTCGAGCGCAATTTATTTTATTCTATTTGTTTCCATTATGTCTAGCTTTCATTATGTTGTTGTGGTTATTAAGAGTTATATGCGCCTCGCCTCGCTGTGGCGTTGTAACTTCGCTAAATACTTTTACGTGTACAAACATTAAAAAACGCAGTTTGTACGACCACCTCCAATGATATTATTTGGTAAAAGACAAGCCTAATGATTTATAAGACATTTGATTATAAGATTTATAAGACATTCAAGGCTGCAACTTGCAGCCTTGAAGAGAAGTCCTTGTGCAGAGTTTTGTTTTATATGCTTTTTATCGCTGTGCAGGAATCCTTCATGCCACTAAAGAATGCTCCTTTTTCTTTAAAAATGCGGATGATATTTGTCAATTAGTACTTTCTCTTTCCCAAACAAGCTAATTGCACGTAGAAAAGCTGTTAATTCTCTCCAGTTCCATATGGGCCATGTTATGAGCTTCATTTTTGGATGGTACTATCGTGAACAATATGAGCTCGAACACGTGAGCGCGTGGCGAACAGCCTTGAGCCTTACGTCGGCTGATTCGCAGCGGCGGCTGTCGGAAACAAAGCGGAAAGGGCGCCGCGCTTCCACTAGCTGTTGACCCTGCCGCTTCGATATTGTTGATGCGAAACAGCATCTTAGCGAGTGTCAGTGGCCGCTAGCGGTGATATGAATTCCCATCAACGCGAACAGCCACATCAGACTAGGTAGCTGCTGAGATATCGGCTGTGACGTAGCCTGCCACGATGCGCAGGCCATGCTTGCGCATCGGTATCTCGGTGGTGTCGGCTGAGGATTTTGCTGCGCCTCATTTATTTATTTTGTTATCATTGCTAGCGGTCATTGGCACGCAATCAGCCGACATCTCGCAGCAACGCTAGCGAGGCGGGAGCACCAACAGTCAGCGGAACAGCGCCCCTCCTCTCCCCTCCAGTTTCGGCAGCGCCATCCACGTATCACCCTATCTCAGTTTTAAGGCTATTTTCCACGGGCTCGCATGTTCGAGCTCATATTACTCACGATAGTACACGGTACAGAAACTGTTATTTACTGAAACAAATAATTGAAGTTTGCGTAGCGCTTTCCAGACAATGATCTTTTTATTTTTTATCATGCAGGGAGCGAGCGTTCCAATAACACCTTGCATTGTGTACGATGGCCCCGATCTTCCCTATGCAAGCAAGCTTTTCCTCCATGTGGAGAAAGAACTGCTCTTCAGTGGGTCCAATGCCGAAGAATGAGTAGCTGCACTCATGGCAGCACATTGGCTGTTAAATATCGACTGCCATCACAAGGCGTTCAACGTTCTCGTCGCTGTTGAATGGCTCCTTCTTGGCCAGTGGGTAATGACTCCGAGGACACAAGTAGTAAAGCTCCTGAACATTTTCAAGAAAGCCTAGAAAATAGGCCTTAGCTTCTGCTTAAAGTATGTCGCCACCTGTGATTAACTCGAGCTTAAGCCATAAAGTTATATTTTCATATGGTAACGAGTAGTTATTTGTTTTACATTATACAGAACCGAATACTATGGCGGTACTAGTATTTCATTTCAATTTCTTGCTCATTTTCTTGTGACATTTTAATACAAGCCATACTGTCTCTGCCGATTTCAACATGTTCTCACAGGTCATTCCACTTTGTGGTTATTGGCTTAGTTTTTATATTCAAAGGAGTTTGTGACTTTTTTGCAGTAGTTTTAATAATTGAGATCTCTTGCTATTGAAACTTTTGCTTAACAAAACTGCCAGTACTTGTCAGTGAAATCATTGCATCGAATATTGTTTCAAATTTATTTTTGAGCTATATGGCAAGCTTTAAGTTTTGTCAATTTTTTAAAGGAAATAAATACTCGTTTTATTCAATTACCAATGATTCTGTTGTCTTTGCTTGGAAAGGGATAATCTTTAAATTTCTCTGAACATGCCCGTGTAAAATTTGATTGAACTGTTGTCATGTAGGTAATGCTTCTGCAGGGCTGTCGTGGTCATAACGTCTCTATTCCCATGCATTTCCTGCATATTACCGCATTCAGCATGCGCTGCAACGTGCGCGTTATGGCCCGATTGCTCACTTTTTTGTGTTGGAGCCACAATCCATTGCTTTTGAGAAAGTGGGAAATATTTCATAATTCCAGCAATGTGCACAGTTTTCTACTTCACTCGTGTACTTTCCCAGAAAAGAGATAATATGGAGGCCTCCTGTCGAAAACGACATTCTGAGTCCTTAAAATGTTGCGTGAGTTGTCACGGAGCATTGATACCCTGCTCGTGTATCAGCTACAGCTGTGTGATGACAGTGTTTACCCTACTAAGAAAGTCGACAACAGGCACAATGGTGTGGGCATTGCTGGAAATTTGAAACTTTATCAATCCACTTTCTCATCAAGGAATTGCACATTTCTGAACTATCTCTTTAACAGGAGAACGACCAGGCCGTACCTTGTGTGTTCCAGTTGATTTCAAACACATACACTGATGTTATGCAGCCCATTTAAGACGATGGCACCTTATTTTATCAACTGCATAAGTGCAGGTATAAGAAGTGGCACCAATATTTCCCAGGGCAACTACAGCGGGAAAATTCATTCTGGGGTGTGCCCAAAGGGACCAGGTGTCTGTAGTGCTCCAAGGGGGCTGACAGAGAAGGTTCGTTTGTGCTTCTCCCTGTAACTGCTATCCTTTCGAGGGCGGTTTCATCTATTATACCCCACTCGCATGGGTGTAGCTTGTTCTATGACCCATACTGCACTATACGCCTGTGTTACAATGAAGCATGTTAAATTGAATTCCTCATTATGAAGTGGAAATAACGCCCTTGCTTCATATTTTGACACAAACGCCTTGGTCATTTGTGCTCCATGTCATTTGTGCTCCTTGTTTGGCGGCATACGCGATGCCGCTCCGCACACTCGAGAAAGGTAATTGAATACCGTAGAATTTGTCTCGGATGTACGAGCTTTGTGTTTATAAAAGCTTGACTTTATTTTGTTCTATTGGATAACTGTGTGAACATCTTGCAATGTGTGTCAACACATTTTAGGTAATGACTGTATTCAGTCTCGATTGCACTGTATATGTAAGGGCCATATATGCCGTGCTTCATATGCACCATAAAATCAGTGCTGCTGCCAGCATTTTCCTTCTGTGGCAAGAGCCACTATAATAGGTCATGCGCCCTTTAAAGGACTGGCTAAAGGGTAAGCTTTCTAGCGTTTCAATGGGAGCCAACTGGGAGGGGGGAACCACTCGTATTATGGAAATTTTTGCCTGGATGTTTGGGTGTAATTGTGCATAAACACCCTAACGCCCTTTTTCTCGTTTGGGTGTAATGTGCTTTTACACCCTACACCCTTTTTTTCATTTGGGTGTAATATGCTCTTACACCCAACCACACCCATTGGGTGAAAGTTTGAAATTACACCCATTGTATAGGTGTAATCCTGCTTGGTACACCTATTTTTTGGGATGTAGGGGTGTGAGTTATAGACACCAAGTTACACCTATACGGGTGTAAAGTGGTTTACAGTGTACGCCACAGTACATTCTAGTGTGATCACTGATTCTCGCGTACAGTCTGGAAGGCGCTCAAAGACACGCGTCAGGCACGCAATGTTTGTAGAACAGTCGGTAGAATATTCGCGAAGCAGCATGCAAATTGACGCGCGCCCTGCGCCGAGCAATATAGCGCCTCAGAAGAAAGCTAGAAAGGCGGTCCTCGTGAAATAAAAAAGTGAAACGTTTCTTCCCAGCAGCAGTGCTTATTGTGTAGTGATATATGAGAACTTGTACAATGTCTATCCGTGTTTGACAGCTATAGCACCGTTTGACGTGGATGCAGCCATGTTGACGCCTAGTGGCATGCCTCCATCGCGACGAATAACGCCCATAATCATGATTAAACCGTTGTGGTAGCTGAAGTTGTGAACATATATTTGGACACAGCGAATCGTGAATCCCGCGTGAAGATGACATCAACAAGCTCATAATCAACACTGGTACCCGATATGCACTTCTTCAAAACGTCGTCAATTAAGCGGAGAAACGGCATGGTGTGCGCGTTCTAGCAATGGATAACCGACGCCTGCGCTCATGCATACACTACCACACTGCGCTTCAGCAACACGGGAGGCAGAGGTTCGTAGCCTCAGCTGCAAACGCGTGTGTCCCACTGGCCTCTGTCTCGCTCCACCAAGGCACGACATTCGCCCGCCGAAGTCATGTCCTTTCTGCAACGCGTATTGCAGCAGTTTTGTTAGTCGGTGCTCTCGCAATCGAAGCAGTCGGCGGCTGAGAAAGCCCGTTGGTGCATGTGGAAGCTGCACTACTCCGATGAGCCGGCGCTCGCTCACACGAAGCGAAAGACAAAGAACGTAACTGCGTCTAGGGTGCCTCGGCGACGTCAGCGCGGCCAGTGTCCCTCGCTGGTATCGAGACGAGTTAACCATGACCTCCAATATCGCGCGCAGCCTCGGAGTAAGCGCTAGTAAGTGTCGATCGTGACGCATTACTTCTTTTCACCTCTCACAGACGGCTGCACCTTGCCGCCCCGCCCCGCCTACCTACACCGCCAACAAAGAGCACCGTGCGAAAGAGAATGTGTGAAAGGTATAAGGCGCGTTCGTAAAGTGTCCAACAACTGCCAAGTTAGCTTAGTCGGTTGAGCGGCGGCCACTTATTGTCGCGGCCGCAAGGTCGTGGGCTCGATTCCCAGCGGGGGATCTTTTCCTTGGTTCTTTTCTTTCTCACCCGTTGGAGTCCATTTTATCAACGTCATATCCGTAATGGATGCACTTGGTGGACCCGCGCATAAAACACTTTCGTGTTAAAAAAGCAAGTTACCCCTGTCAATATCGCGGTTTGAGCACGTAAAACTCCAACAAGGTCTTAGCAGAATCTGGGACCATAACAGAAGACGCGACGTCTAATCAAGCTTTTGTAGGCGAATTTCCTCGGCGGGTTAATCCGTGCCTTTGGGCGGATATCGGTGCCAGGGTGTGCAGAGCCGGTCGTTTCTGAAGCGCCGGTTCTCGTGGTCACCACTTGTGTGACGACAGTAGGACGATGACGGGCGGCGTTTGTGGAAGGAATAGGTTTTGTCCACGGATGGGGGTATATTGAACACGGCTTTCATGCATGCCCACATAGTATATTGAAGTCGGCTTTCATGCATGCCCACATAGTGTCGATACGGCCGCATCTTTGCAAGTATACAGATTCGTTAACAGCCTGACACTTTTGAGCCCCTGCGAGTCGGCTTGTAGGTCCTAGCCGAAATAATTCATTTTCTGCTGCACAACGTGTGAGATACGTGTCTAGCCCGTAATAACTGTCTGCGGCAAAGAAAAAGCTCTCGTCCTTCAAGATCGATGAGTCCTGTCGCGGCTGTTTCATCTCGGAGGCCATTGTTTCAACAATAAGTGACGCGATTCGACATAGCTTAGAGAGAATGATTGTTTCATTCAGCGTCTGCAGCGTAGGTATCGAATCATCTGTTCATGAAGAAATGTGTCGCCTTCAATGCATATGCAAAAGGTCCACGCAATGTCACCAGGTTCCGCTACATTTCCGCACGATGCTATTGTGGTCTCTTAGAAAAAAGTGTGTGTGTGTGTGTGTGTGTGTGCGCGCGCGTGTGTGTGTGCGTGTGTGTATGTGTGCGTGCGTGCGTGTCTGTGTGTGTGAGTGTCATATTTGAGGCTTACCACGTTTATTTCCACTACGCCTCTTTCGTACTGCTGAAGTCGCGCTAAATTTTTATTTTCACTGGAATCTCAATGAGTATCTGCACGCAAACACACCGCCATCTTGACAAAGGGAATTATCATGCGATTATTTTGAACTACGGCCGGGCTGGAGGAGAGATGCGCTTTGCGCACCCGTCGGGTTTCCCTCTAGCCCGGCCGTTGATTGAACTCTAAGTTTTCGCAAAACCGGAGTTTTCCGAACATGTGCAATGCTCGATGTCGACATTACAGGGTGCCTTCCAGAGGAGTTTCATTCCACGATTACGAAATATTTCAAGAAAGCTTTCATGAGAAGTGTAGAGCTTCTATATTTTTTTTGTATCGCGCGTAAGACGCAATAATATATATAGTTAAGGTATATTATCATTACTTCAGCACAGGTATGTAGCCCACTGGTTAAGACACTGTTCCTTTGGAGCTTTGGGTTCTGGGCTCAAACCCCAGGAACGGCGATAACCTTCTTTTATACATTTATTTCTTTATATCGGCGATCGTCTTACGTGACCGACAGACGGACACAAGGTTTTCTCGTTCATTCGACACAGAAATGCCTACGCATTCAAAAAGATTCTGGAGTGAAGCTCTCGCAACGCCGTAAATGAAGCCAAGCGCTTGCCCGTCATTTACCTCCGAAACATGCCCTGTTCGAATGGTGCCCGTTTAAAGATTAGGTGATTTTTCTTTTTTCAGTGTAATAATCTGAAGGTTAATTATGAAAGAAGAAGTCGCTGTTCCTGACGAAAACAGCATGTCGTGTTGAGTACTGATGAAAGAAAGCGGTAACCTAGACACACATTGAGGAGTGTCTGTGCGGAAAAAAATTGCCATATTAAACGCGTAGGTCGTGGGAGAAAAACGCTGCCTTTTCTTCACTGTTGGATAAAGGTTTATGGTGTCTCTGCCGAAAAAAAATCGCCTCTTATATGGAAGCTGCATATAAGAGGCGTTTATTCAATAAAATCTTCAGTTGTGACTACAGCGCATGTCCGCTCTTCTCCGCGTTCCTCTGTATTGGTTCTAGCGCTGCCTTTCTATGATCAATAACTCAAACCAACTTGCCTAGCTCTCTGTTATTCTGCAGTATACCCTTAGATCGTGACGATGAATGTGGATCGACGTCTCTATTGCCGGTAAAACTCAAAGGACAAGCAACTACAGAAACGTACGATAGAGTCAGAGTTGGTGGTAAATGCATGTCGACAAAATAAGAGGAACGCAGTTCGGCACACTCGCATGCACGCACACACCCGCACATGCAACCATTCGAGACACCCACAGGAGCCTGGTTCGGGATGTGGGCCTAAGCGAGTGCGCTAAATTGCGCTCTATTTTCTGGAGCCGAGTCACTAACTCTGCCAACAGTAATTTCTAGAATACAATGTTTATCGATCTGGCTGCACGTATACGTCGCTGCAAAGCCGGTAAAATATATAAAGAAATAAAACCGACGCAAATTGCACATGTCTAACCACTTCGCACCTGATGATTCGTTAATCGTCTTTTTTTTCAGGTTGGGACGCGCTATCGAACGGCAACGGTCAGAATTTTTCTACCTTCGACAGGGACAACGATGTGGCGCCATCTGAACACTGCGCCGTCAGGTACCGCGGCGGTTGGTGGTACAACAGGTGTCATCTCGCCAACCTAAACGGTCTTAACCTGAATGGACCGCACGACAGCTTCGCCGACGGCATCGAGTGGAGCGTTCGTGGATACCCGGTCCGCCTGTATCACTACTCATTCCCGAGCGTGCGCATGATGATACGACCCACTGGATCGCTTATAGATCGCCGAAGCAAGCTGGTTTCTCCACCTCTAGTCTGAACTGGGCCAATAAATGTGCAACAAAAACTTTTCCTCGCGTGGATTCATTCTGACTTTTACTGGTGGCAACGAAACTGCGCCACAAGATCTTCGTCTTGCTGTTCACCTTTATACTATGCGGTTTGTGTAGATGGTGCACCTTTTGTTCTCATTCAGTTGCCCCCCCCCCACACACACGCACGCACGCACGCACGCACGCACGCACGCACGCACGCACGCACGCACACACACACACACACACACACACACACACACACACACACACACACACACACACACACACACACACACACACACACACACACACCATCGGCAGAATTCGACATCCCGAAGTACGCTGGATCGGCGGACGATGGACCCGTAGAGGACTGGTTCCACGTTTTCGAGGTTCGCGTTACCGCTGCATCATGGTCACAACGGGACATAGTCGCCAATTTCAACAATTACGTCAACAGTGAGGCATTTAGATTTTACCTGACACACATCTTCGAAAACGACGAATCTTTGGAAAAAATCAGACAAGAAATGATCGTTAGATTTAAAGAAAATAATGAAGACTCGATTATAACCCGCCATCTGGATACATTCGAACTCAGTCGTCACAGTCACAGGTAGTCCGCACGCATTCGAACGCCGAGCGTGAATTTACCATCCTCATCATGCAAAGTAAAGCCTCAGTTCTCTGAACAGCATTCAAGCCATTTTCGCAAAAGATCCAACCTTTCACCAGGTTCGCCATCTGCGCAAAGATCGCCATCTCCTACCTCTCCACTCCGCAACAAAATTCAAGCCAATATTCAATTACCAGATGCGCTTCACTACTCGTCTGGCATACGTGGACCACCACCTGGTTTTACGTCAAGTGGCTCTTCAGTTGCTTGTAACTCCCACGGGAGGCCTCACGAGGTCGATACGTACGCGACACACCAGCTAAAAGTATCCGAAAAGTACCCTGCCAAGCCACTGCTCTTCCGCAGGAGTTCATGCTTCAGGGGGACTTAGCTTGGTAGTTCCGCAAGGCGCCTCGCATTCACCATTGACCAAACTTTCAGTGCCTGATAAGCAACACAACAGCCCACCGTGCACCAGATACCCAGTGGACATCACACCAACTTGCGAAGAAAACCAGAGTATTGTTCCGACAGGGGCTCCACATAAAGGGCCCCTCACCAGGTTTTACAATTTTGAGCTGACGAGCGCAATGCATACACTGGTCGTTCATGATCACGTCTGCCAAAATTTGCAACCGCGCCGCGGAAATGGGTCAGATTTCACGCTGAACGCTGCTTATAAAACAATCTTCAATTGTCTCGAGTATGTCACAAAGGGCAATATAATGGACGGCACGACAATGTCTTTCGAATGCAGCCAAGTCTTTACAGGCGAGGTTTCAGAATTTATTGTAAAAAGGATCGTTTCTATGAATGGTGACAGCGACATTTCGCGCACTCCGTCTAGAACATCTTGCTCTGGCAGGCCAATGTATTTCGCTCGGTAGTGTAGCGGCAGGAACAGCATGAATAGTAAACCTTTGTAAAGATATTCTGGTCATACACAGCAGACATATTCGTTTGAGAATAGTACTGTTGAAAAAGTAACAGAGAAATACAATTTGCACATATATTCCTACAGACGTGTTGCCCAAGAAAAGAAAGATGAAAAAAGTAGCGAGATATAATTTCCATATAAAGATGTGCTATATACGCCTATACATAGTTGATGACCATATAAATGCTGCCAATGTGCGCTGAAAACGTAGAATTTACGGCCTAGCGCAGTGGACCATGTATTTTTTGTAGCACATAGAAAGGTTTTGGGTCAAAATATTGTTGCACACTTCAGCTTAAGCAGATAGTCAAAGTATCGCTGCAAAGGTGAAGCAATGAATGCGGTAGCAACAACATGGAATGCTATACGAAGTAATGATAGCAGCTAAGTCGTTCAGCATCCAACCTGGCGTAACTCAACAAACACTGGCGTACGGAAACGCGGCCGCTGCAGCTGGAGAACCGACCTGCTTGCGTGTATCGCTTCAACGTAAACTGAGCGGTGGGAACACAGTAAGTAGAACGTTGTTATCGCTCTGCTGATCCCTGCTAAGACAGGGCGCCCGCGCGCTGCTAATCAAAGTACGCAGTACCCCGGTTGAGTCTTTCGTACGACGAACGATGGCGGGTTTCTTTCATTACCGCCTGAGTCATGATCGGCTGCTTTCATTCGCACACGCTTTCTCTCGCACATAGAATATACGACGCCCGGATCGACGTTGCCGCCCTTGGTACTCTGTACAGGATCTTACGGTTGTGTCGATGCAGACAGTGACGGTGTAATTATGCCTAGAGTGTCCGTATAGTTGCTAGCGCAAGAAAATTGAAAGGTGATTCCATCGTTGAAGCAGTGGAAATAGACGTAAACAAGGACGGCAAGAACACGCAGGACGAGTGCTGCCTATTTGCGCTGCTTTAACGATGCAATTGTACCAACTAGCTCGACTTTCTGTCCTCTTGACAGGTGATGCGCTACAAAAGATTTCGCGTAGCCCCCAAGGCCTGTAACATTGTCCTCCAATAGTGAGCATTCAAAATTTGTGCACTTATGGGATCACCAAGCTATCTTAGTGGCAGCAGTGCGGTATAGCCAGATACGTGTTTCGGATGTTTGGTTTCTGGTTCACCAAATAGTGGGGAACATCTATCTATCTATCTATCTATCTATCTATCTATCTATCTATCTATCTATCTATCTATCTATCTATCTATCTATCTATCTATCTATCTATCTATCTATCTATCTATCTATCTATCTATCTATCTACACAGAGTGTTTAACGTATCCAAAACCAACTAGTTGAACAAAGTGGTTAACCGCTGCTAAATGAAACCGACTAAACCAACGCAATATGATGTGTCATACTGTGGCACTGGCGTTAGGGTCCTTTCTACATTGCGCTTTTTATATAGTTAAAATTTTGTATAACAAAGTAACCAAGTTGTTAATTAACTATGAAAAATTATGCAAAATTTTTAATACACAATGTAGGGCCAAGTGCCTTTCGTTGCGTTGCAGAGGCCATTCTAAGACGACGGATACAATTCTTGTGGGAGCATGCATGCTACGTGGTGATCCTCTCCTGTAATGAGAGTCAACGAAATATGAAATGAAACCAGGTGACTGTGCCAATGTGCTAACGCACTGCAGCGCTCTCAGCCGTGCTTTTAACGAAACAAACGCCGGTGAGTGGCCGGCTTGTCCGGCGTTCCGAATTGTTCTGTGGGCACCTGTACATGTAAGGTAAGGAAAATTGCAATTGTGCAAAATTTAAAGGCCAGTTAGGTGCTTGGCACAGGAAAATAATGTTCCATGGAAAGCTGCAACAATAGACTTTCGTACGGTTACGTTTACGCATCATTGCGACGACTCCCAAAAGAGAATCCGCGCATTTTTTTCAAAACGAAAGTGTTTTACACTGGGTTCCGCCAAGAATATAGGCCCATCATTTCCGTCACGGAACTCACGTCAAAAAGTCGGCACACGGCACACAGTAGCACAGAAAAAAATTAACACCATCTTCCCAAAGGGAACCCTGATGAGATGCGAAGCAGCAGCGTTGCGCACGGGTGGCGTCACGGGTTGAACGGCACTAACGCGGTAGAGAGGGTTAAGCGAGAGAGAGGTGACACGTACAGACATGTTTCAACGCGTACGTTAGGCGCGCGTCAGGTTTATTGCGCGTGAACCGACGAGTCGGCGGTGTAGCGAGCGGCGGTAGCGGCAGGTGTTGCGGGCGAACGGACGAGGCGGCAGCTGCGGGCGCTGCGGCGAGCACGCGGCAGGCGAGGGAGAGAGGGACATCAGCGCGCACTGCGAGGGGAGCGTGAAGTCAACGCGCAGCTGCGGCATGACCTACCTGGCACCGCTCCAACACCTGCGGCGAGGGGAGCACGTTGCGGCGCGTTCGTACGGACCCACGGAGGGACAGCGTTACACAGGCTAGTCAAAGAGCTGCTTCGCATCTAAACATGAAAAAAAAGAGAAAAAGTGACCGATTTCGCCGGCGGAAGAGTCGAACCGCCAACACCACGAATTTCGAGCACGGAAGTCTGAGGCGCTGACCACTACGCCATAGATTCAAACTGAAATCCTTGCTAGAACGTATCAGATATGTTTTCACACTTTGGCAAGTGTGGTACCGCCATATAGGAGTGGTACAGAGAAGTAGATACTGCGCCAAAGTGCCTAAGAAACGTCTCGGTTCAGTCATGACTGCGTTGGACCAGCCATACGTGCGATTAGGCTGCACAACGCTTTCACACGCCTGAGACGCTCAATAAGAACTGTACTTACCTCTCGCATTCATGAATTTGAGCGTTTCGCAACATACTAGGCTAGGCAGCCTACGTTGCCGGTCATATAGGCTTCCTAAACCAGGCTGCCAACTATATTATGGAGTCGAACCAAAGTACTGCGGGAAGACGTGGCACTGGGGGTCAATATGGGTGCATGTCGAAGTCCGTCTTTCCAACCGAATAGCAATACATGCTGTGCAAAGAGCATTTATTGACGTCATACTCAGCTGCTACTATTTCTATGAAGACACGTTTCCCTTTCGTGTTAGGAACGGTTCCTATCACAGAATGTCTGACAATGTTTTATTTCAATCTCGCGGCCGCACTTAGAGGAGGCAGAGAAAATCTTGACTCCATGCAGGCATCTCCAGTGACGCAGCCAGCACAGGAACTATGTGCTGGCCTAGTCGACTGGAGATGCCTCCATGGGCTTGACGATATGACAGCTGCAGGCGAGTGGCATGCATGTTATTTTGGTAGGGTGCAGTGGATGCGGGGCAACGCGCGACTACGAACGCGTCAGGCATGCCCTCAACGCATGTGTGCCACCGCTGTTCACTTGCCATCGGCTGTGACGTATCCAAACCCGCAGCATCTGTGCTGGTCGCGAAAGCAGGTGATAACTTCAGTCAAGGTTAGGTACGCTTGCTGTGAGGGCGGGGTGCGAGAGTCAGTGTGGCCTACACACCAAATGATTTGGTAGGTGTTACACTCTCGTACAAAACACAACAAGGCGAAAGCGTGGCTGCACACGTAATACAAATGAGCCGCAACGAGCACTTTCTTCTCACGCTTGGCTTTAAAGCGACCGTTCGAGTGGGTTATGCGTAGGGGATGGTCGATTTATCTCTTTATACAAGTAGCGACTACTTGCTCACGACCTCAGCCATTATTCGTCGAATCCATATCGGTGAGAGTTTTTTCTTCAATCAACCGAATTATCGACATTTTTAGCGGGCGCCGTCACATACAACTAAATATAACCCAGGCTGTATTTACAAAGGCTTTACATGCCTCATCAAACGCGAAAATTGAGCGTTGGCGCCGGCGGCGTCAACACGAGAGATGCAAAAATTATCGTCACGTGACGCTGTCACTAAGACTAGGGACGTGACGTCACATAATGATGCGATCACATAGTCGTGTGGTCAAAGGTGGGCCGATCACGTAGGCAGTGCAAAACCAGGTGAGGTGCAGAAACCTTTCAATGCTTTAGATCCTGGTGACAGTGCGTAACCACGTTAGGTGCAGAAAGCTTTCCGAGCGCGCGGGTGAGGGGGGCAGAGGGGAAAGATGAGCACATGGGCTAAGAAAAAAAAAAGATAGCTTTCGCAGTCCGGTCGTCTTAGGCGAACGCGTAAGGTACCCTGCGATTATTTTTGTATTGAAGGTGGAACAAATATTAAAAACGCGACTGCAGACGGTTTTATAAACTATATTTACCCTTGAATACTATATAGAACTGGTGCGATTGAATTGTCAAGAGATAAACAGCATATTCAGCCAAATTCAGGGGTTGATGTAGACATGAAGGGATGAAAAAATCATCGAATAAGGAGTGTTGCTGGAGTCTCGTGGAACAATGAATGCCGCTATCAAATAGAACTTATTGAGTTTCAAAGCCAGAGTTCCATCAACGCGAGGAAAATTTATTTGTTTTAACAGCGAAGCTCTTAGGGCTAGCCGTAATTTGTGCGACCTACGAGTATGTGCCGTGTGGCCTACGCGAAAGCTATCATCATCGTAAACGGGTATGTGCGACAGAAATTGGGTAAATCCCACTAGCCACCAGTGCTCCACTAAAAATGAAGAAGAAAACTATTGCCATCAAACGGGTATGTGTCACGGAAATTAGGTAAAGCCCACTACTAGTCTTCACAACCGTCCAGTTTCGATGTTTCAAGCCTTGCGCGGCTTAGTGAAAGCTTCGCCGCCACACCAAGTTTAACCTCTATACAGCCACGTTCAACCTAGCTACTACCAAGGTAAACCTCGATGTAGCCCAGCACATCCTAGGCACACCAGCTTAACCTCGATATTGCCAAGTTCTACCGAGTTCAACCTAGCTGCAACCAAGTTCTGCCTAGCTACAACTAGAATAAGCAGCCCGTAGATCTACGAAAAGCGCGGACGCTTGGTTTCAGCGCGAGGTTCTATCTCTGGAGTTTGGACATCCGTGTCGTGTCTGCGGCTGTCTGTGGTTTAACTCGAACCTCTATGCGCTGAGAATCAACGTAGAAACAAGCTAGCATCACCTAGCTAAAGAGACAATGACAGGCGCAAACTTACAACCGAATTTATTATCAAAAGGAGGCATATATATATATATATATATATATATATATATATATATATATATATATATATATATATATATATATATATATATATATATATATATATAAGTATGACAAAACTAAAAGAGCAATGGCACAGGTGCGCAGGGAGTCAGCGCGCATCCGCTTATCACTCCCCCAGATGTAGTGCTCCTTGCAGGAAGGACATTTCCTTCTCTGTCAATAAAACTGAGGACATGCTCACGCAACTGCTGCCCTTTCGTTGCATTTGGGCTGCCTGCACAATCTCTCCCGTGCGCTGATCCTCTCGTCGAAAACAGCAGCGCACTGTTCAAGAAAGTTTGCCCAAGAAGTAGTTGATAATAAAGATTCGCAGCGTGTTCATTAATTAATTAATTAATTAATTAATTAATTAATTAATTAATTAATTAATTAATTCGTTCCCTTGGCTGTCAATACTTCGTTTGGTTTATTCTGCCACTTGCTTCATGAGGTATTTTTAGCAGACATTTAAACGGCACAATTTCAGGCATTTTCATTATTTGGCCGTCGTTTCTTAAAGGACGAATGGGAAAGAAATTTCTTTTCTGCTGTACGTTTTGTACTGTAGGCTATTTGTAATTCTGTTTGGACAGACAGGAGAACTATGCAATGGAACCAGATCGAGCACGGAGGTTTTTATGGATGACATAAGCAAGGCGCTCTTTCATTGTTTGGCTCCATGGACACCGTCATGAAAGGTCATGTTCACTTCTGGCCTAAGTTAGTGGTTCATAGCATGGGCGGCTTGCTGCTAAGCCGCAGTAGAGCACTCGTACTCTGATTCGTTAACCACATTTTCAAAACACACTATTCGATACTTTAGCTAGCGATGCTTCCTGTGGTATGGTAGCCTTCAGCGTTGTCTGTATCATTACAGGTCGCGTAATATTGCGTTTAGCGTTTCTATAAGTTATACTGATGCAGTTACAATGATTTAGCGCAGCGTAGGCGAGTGTACTGCTTCCGCATCTTTGTTGAATAAACTTTCCATTGCCGCATGGATGCCTGACGTACACGTGCTGAAGGACAGCTGACTTAGCTAATCTCTCATAGTCATTTGCATTGCACCTAACAGCACGATAGTACTATGCAGTTACGTAAAAAAACACAGCATATCCACGGAGTGAATGATGATGAGTGGGCGAAGCTGCGGAGGTTCATCGGTAAACCGTGAATCTTCCGTGAATTCTGCCCAGTACATCATCACCGACGCGAGATAGGGCGCGTTTATACTAAAGGTTCGATGAGTTATGACGACTTGCAGCTCACTTTAATTTTACATGTACGCTGTGAATTTTCATTGTTTAGAAAACCATTGCTTTAGAAAACATCTGGCGTCTTTCGTTAAGCAGCTGGCGTCTTTTCCTCTTGCTTTAGAAACATCTGGCGTTCTTCCCTTTTGCTTTTACAAAACATCTGGCGTCTTTCGTTGGTTTATTTCATCAATCAACAGCGTTTTGAACAAAATTGTTATTGATTAATCACGCACAGGAGAAATCTCACCAGGCACAACCTTGGAGGTAAAGAATGGCTGCTAATGGGAATGAGAGACAGAAGAAGTCGGCTTTTAGCTACCGCTGCGAATTTTTTATTGTTCAACAACGCACAGGAAAAATCTCCCACCGGCACCACCTTGGAGGTCAAAGCGTAAGACTGGTTACGGACTACGACTACGAGGGACGAACGGGTGCCGCCTTAAGGAGCTTCGCCCCTAAAAGACTACTCTGAATCATGTGCATTGTAATGCGAAAGTATTACTCCACTCAGTGTGCGACCACACTGTTGAGAAGAAGCAGTGTTAAAAAAGATGGCTGATCCCTCTGTCATAAGAATCGGTATGACACGAAAGTGAAACGGGTCGTCAGAGAAGTAGTTGATTCTTAGAAATACGAGCGCGTAACTTATACAGGTACTTAGGAAGACAATGACAAGCGCATACTAGCGCAAGGACAAGCGCATCATGAATCACCAACTCGCCCAATCAGCCATATTAACAAGTAGTTGATTGCTTTAGTGCATTGATATATCAGAGCTTGTATAATGTCTATTGTTGTTTGGCAGATGTAGCACCGCCTGATGTGGACGCACTCACGTTGACGCCTAGTGGCACATCTCCGTACCGACAACTAACGCCCATGATCATGATTTAACCCTTGCGGTAGCTGGTGTTCTTAGCATATACGTGGACACCGCATATGGACGAATCCCGCGCAAATATATCGTCAACAAGCACATAATAAACACTAATACTCGATATGCACTCCTCCAAAGCGTCGTGAAACGCGAAGAGAAACGCTACGCGCGTTGTGTCTTCCCTCTAGCCTGGCAGGTAATTCTCACAGGGCGAGTGGGGAACGCGGTGCGACAGCCAGGCGAGCGTCGGAGAGCTATTTTAAAGACGATAGTCTTTCTTGGGGAACTTAAACGCAGAAATTTTGGTCTGGCTTTCTATTTGTCGGCACGTCCCTCGATTCAGCCACTCGGCCAAAGTTGAACCACTTGCCCAAGGGCCAGCCATCTTGAACGGCTGACTAGGTTCATACTTGTGTACATTGTTGATCAAAAAGCAAACATTACGCATATCTGAGGCGCAACATCACTAGGTAAGTATTGGGCGGTGTGTTCCTTTAACAGAAAATACATAGATACGCAATTTTAAAGACCTTGATGGTATGCGTTTAACGTTGAGACAGTAACGCGTTTATTAAAAGATTGCCACAGCTGAAGCGATCAGCGGTCCAAGCCGAGCAAGCGCGAGCGCCAACAACAACCGTCTTCGTCTTCTTCTTTCGCAGGCGTTCTTGTCTGCGCCCTACCATGTTACAAATCACTCCCCCGCGGAAAAGGAGCCATCCTGGCGACCTAAGGAACAGGTACAACTGGTGGGTCATAATGCGGCTTCAGTCGATCGACGTGAACAGTCTCGCGGCCGCGACGACGGCGGCCCGTAGATGATTGAACAGGCTCAATCATATAGTTAACTGGGGATGCTTGACGTAGGACGCGGTAGGGGCCTTCGTACTTAGGCAGTAGCTTTGTGGAAAGGCCAGGAGCGGAGGAGGGAACGCGAAGCCACACCAATGTTCCAGGCGAATACGACTGAGGAGGCAGGTTTTCGTCGTGACGGTTCTTCTGGCCCTACTCGCCCTACAATGTTACAACCCTAGTTTCTTAAGGTGCGCTGAAAATGCGACTGCGCTGAAACTTGTCTTCCTCCGTGCCCTCTGCACAAGCTCATGTTGTGTTTCGGTTTCGGTTCAGTATTGCATTGTACGAATGACAGGGGGCGCCGCTCTGGCATTCCTGTTTTACCCAGGCGACGTGTAAGTAAGAGAGTTTGTGGAGAGTACTCGTTGAGTGCGGACGTTTCTTCTCCTTCGGCGCATCGCGCCAAACAGCGTGTTCGGGCTGGCCGGCGTCACGTGCACCGGTCGCGTTGGTCACCGCCGGTCTTCGCCTGCCGCTGCGCCGGGACTACCAGCCCGTAATACAGCACTCGTGTTTCCCGACGTATTGCCAGATGGCGTCCATATCTCACGCAGCGCCTCTTCTATCGTCTTTAGATGACATTTGCAGCGAAGCACGCAGATACGCGGCCAATTTTTTCGATATGGATGGATGCTATGAGCGAGGCTTGGGCGAAATCCACCACCTCACGGTGTGTTAAACGAAATCACGCTTCATTGGAAACGCGCCGAATTGGACGGTAGCAGGAACTGCGCGTTTTTTAACACGAAAGCGTTTTATGCCGGGGTTCACCAAGACTTTCATGACGTATTTACGTCACGGAAGTACGTCAGCAAAATGAACGCCATCAGAAGGCGAAGAAAAAAAAAGTCACAGTTTCGCCGCAAGGGCGAAGCAATGAATGCGATAGCAAGAAAAGCGGCCCGTGATGGACGCGTTGCAACTACCGTGCATCCATCACTACCCGGCAGCTACTAGACAGTTTTAATTTCACGTACGTAGAGACTTCTCGTACGCTAACGTGAAAAGTACACGTACGTTACGTGCACGACATCTGAAACGCTTTTAGCTACACGTACGCGACGCGCGGTGAGAGCTACCACGTAGCTCCATCTGCTGAGAATCATGAACACTGCGGTAGCTTGTTCGAGCGCCCGCGCGAACAGACAGCGGAAGCGCAAGGTTCTCTCTGCGCAAATATAAGAAGCGAGAGAGCTGGCCGACGGCCGACGCCTTCAAGTGCGCCCGTCGCGCTCCTAGCGCCATCTCGCTGGTAATGAAGCAACGCTTATAAGCGCCTCCGTCTCGGAGGACTGCGAACCGTAAAGGGTGTGTATATAACGCTCGCCGTTAGCTACCTGAGGGATCTACGCTTTGTGGAGTAGTGCTTAGCGCACCGCGCTGCGCATTGAGAGGTCGCTGGTTCGATTCCGCGCTTCGGAACCATTTTTATGATTTATTTTCCTTGGGATATTGATGTATATATACATACTTATACATATACGCAGCATGACGGCGGCGACGGCAAAAACCAGCCGAGATTGTCCATATAATTGCTATCGCAATAAAACTACAGGAAAAAGTTCCTTTGACGGGAGTCGAACCCACCACCTCTTCGTCGGCGACGATGGCTGGCGGGCGTTTAGCCCACTGAGCTACCGCCAAACACATTACGGTGGCTACATGAACGCGGCTTTTATCTTTCACACTTTCCTCTCGCAATGCGCTTGGATGGATGGATGGGTGTATGTATGGATGGATGGATGGATGGATGGATGCCATGAGCGTACCCTTTATAACGGGGCGGTGACATGTGTGCCACCAGTCTCTAAAAAAAAAACAGGCCGCTGCTACGACCGTCCCATTCAGAGCGTTGCCAATACAAGTTTAATTTCGTCAACGCTTTAACACATCGTCAGGTGGCGTCTTTAGCACAAGCCTCGATCATAGCATCCATCCATATTGAAAAATACCTCTTCGACACTCGCCTGGCTGTCGCACCGTGTTCCCCGCTCGCCCTGTGAGAAGTAACGGCAAGGCTAGAGGAAAGACACGACGCGCGTAGCGTTTCTCTTCGCATTTCGCGACGCTTTGAAGGAATGCATATATATTATCAGTGTTTATTATGTGCTTGTTGATGTCATCTTTGCGCGGGATTCACCTTATGCGGTGTCCACGTACATGTTAAGAACTTCAGCTACCGCAAGGGTTAAATCTTGATCATGGGCGTTTGTCGTCGGTACGGAGATGTGCCACTAGGCGTCAACGTGAGTACGATGCGTCCACATCAAGCGATGCTACATTTGCCCACTTGGTGAAAATTAAGCGCAATGGACGGGACAAATGAAGGAGCACACAGGACAAAGCGCTCCTTCTTTTGTCCCGTCCATTGCGCTTAATTTTTACCAAGTATGCTCCATCACCAACTGGCCCTCACCACGAATCTGCTAAAGTAGATCTGCCCAGCAACAGTAGACATTGCAATAGCTCTCATATAACAATGCACTATAAACAATAAACTACTTCTGGGACGACAACTTTCACTTTCGTGTTATACCGATTCCTATGAAGGAGGGATAAGCCATCTTTTTTGTTTTGTTTTTCGCGCCTCGTGGCACACATATCAACACCCCGTTATAAAGGGTACGTTCATAGCATCCATCCATCCATCCATGCAAGAGCACTGTGAGAGGAAAGTGTTAAAGATAAAAGGTGCATTCAGGTGGCCTCTGGAATGTGTTTGGCGGTAGCTCAGTGGGCTAAACGCACGCCAGCCATCGTCGCAGACTGAGAGGCCACGGGTTCGACTCCTGTAGACGGAACTTCTTATAGTTTTTTTTTCTTTGCCATTTGATGGCGTTCATTTTGCTGACGTATTTCCGTCACGGAAATACGTCATGGAAATATTGGTGGACCCCGGCATAAAACACTTTCGTGTTAAGAAATCACCGACGATTACGATACTGCCTAATGCGAATTCTGAGCGCAGCCCTTGAGGTGTTTTGAATTTGCGATGAGTTGAGCAAATGCGCATGAGTCAAGGCGAAGCGGCGTGGTGCGAGTAGGAATATAGAATGCTCGGTTTTCGCGTCAACGTAACGTGGTGAACCTGAAATCATTGTAGACACTAAGAGAGCGAAGCGCGAGCGGGCACGAGGCATTGCAGACGCGAACACAACGGCTGGCTGGCTCTCACGATGGAAAAATCTTTGGGGCAGTCTCCCTTTCGATCTCTTTCGTGCTCGTTCACCCTATGGGTGACGCCAACGCCAACAGTGGCGCCGCTCAACGCAGGAACGGGCGCCTAAGAGCTGCGCATTAAAGGGCCCCTCACCAGGTTTTACAATCTTGAGCTGACGAGCGCAATCCATACACTGGGCGTTTACGATCACGTCTGCCAAAATTTGCAACGCTACACGCCGCGGAAATCGGTTAAATTTCAAGATGAACGCTGCTTGTCCTTCTTCTCGCGGGCGCGCGCCCAGAGAATGAGGGATGACGTACACGGCGGAATGGCCATACGTAGACGGTAGTGCCGTGACGTCGGTCCTCTACGTAGACGACTGTGCTCTGGCATCTCCAGCAGTAGCACGTGACACTATTTAGTAGCACGTGACAACAGTAGCACTTAGCGCTATTTGACACGTCATGTCTACTTTGTGTAATTTGTTGCTTGAATAGACGAATAAAACTTGAGAGAAATAATGAGACACACAAAGGGATGTTTGCGTCTGTTTCTTTTTTTTTTTCGTGAATTGCAGAAAGATGCGGGGCTAATATGCCACCGTTTCGCATGCGTTCGTGTCCCCGCGGTGGGCGTATCGAGCAGACGTCAGCCCTGAAAACCAAAGTAGTGTTCTGGCGCGTTCGAGCACTCATTATGCTCATTTATTCTACCGAGTCCAAGTAAAGGTTAATGCGGCACTGGCTCTCGATACCGCTAGTCTCGTGCCTGTACAAATGTCGCGACTTTCATGCCCGTCCCGCAGAAACAGGCAGTGCACCACAGAGAACGCCGACACCAAGAAGGTTTGGCCGACACAACGCGCACGGCCGCTACATAAAAAAATTCGGCAGATCCCACGCACTGTGGGAATCGACGTAATGCGAAGCAGCCAGCAAAGAGCTGCATACATCGCCTTGTTTGTCTTTGAGCCAATTGAAAGCATTCATGCCATGGCATCTAGTCCACCATATATCGCATGTTTGCCATGCACGCATGCATGTACAATCTAGTATACACCATGCCAATGAAACGCATATTCTGGTATATACAATGCATGACCTGTCGTTTATGTTCATCACGCACTCGTGTCATGCCATACCGATTTTGGTATATATCCAGTTAACAAAACGGCTGGAAGCGCACCATGACAGTGGCATGTAAATCATACCGTACATGACATGCATAACATGATTCGCATCTTAAGACCTCTCATTTATGTTCGTCATACAGTCACATCGCGCAATACCAATTTTGGTGTATATCAAACGAGCGAAATGGCCGAGAGTGCAAGTAAAGGTTCCCTTCCTCCCGTGAAGCTGACGGACGAGGATCCTGGTGATGTAGCTCGGCGGGGGTGAAATATTTGACAGGAGGCGTAACACAATTACTAACAAACTGTATTATAATTGTACAGGGCTATTGCAGTTACAAACGGGAAAACTAATTTCCCCTTGACAGAGGGTGTAATGAACAGGCCCTCACTCTTCTACACCTCGTTTGGTGTTAGAGCCCAGGGCGCTGTGAGGAAATGCGCCAGTAAAGAGCCTCGCCGTCCTACCACAGCGTGGTTACGACCCAGACTGCCTCTCCGCGCTCCGTGGTGCGGTGTTTAGAGTCGAAAAACAAAAGTGGGGGAAGGAGAGAACAGTATAGCCCGGCATGGATGGCGCTGAGCCCCTCCTCGCTGCTTACGCAGCTCTCCAACTGCCCCTACCCCCGCACTCCGCCCGTGGTTCGTGTTCCCACGCGAGTCTGCCAGATCGTGGCTCTCGCATTCCTGTAAACAGCGGCAGGTTCTCACGCACGCTGTTATTTAGTAGGTAGGGGGGGGTGCAGCCGACTGTGCGATTTGTTAGTATTGGGGCAAAGGAAGGCCTCAGTTAACGGAGACGAGTTTCGGGCGGTCGAGATGGCTTCCAGGAGAACGCCACTTCTCGTCCGCGCCAGCCATTCCCGGCACCAAGGCGATGACGCTCTGCGACATAACTCAAGCCCGGCCCTACACGTTCCCCCTAAGAGGATAACTGAGCTTTGAGTCCGTTCAGTTAGTCTAAACATAAGAGGCCGGGACATGGCACAGGGGAAGCCTGCCTCCATACAGCTGAATCGCAAGGCGTTTTTGTTCGCATCCAAGCCCAGCGTATACAGTCTCAGGGCCAAACAGACAAAGAGGTAAAGTAAAGTACAATAAAAAGAAAACATGCACAAAGGTAACATCGAGTCCACAATACGAAACAGCATGCCAACAGTCTTAATGTGAACGGTGCTAGTTGTAGCGTGCTGCCGCCGTAACGATGCGAGTCACTCGCGTGCAAGTTCGTGGAATTATTCACAATAATGTCAATTGCACAGGTACCACATGTTTGGCTATATGAGGAAAAGAGCACGTCGTACAGCGGCACCGTAGGTGGCAAAGAAAATTGTCTTTACCTCTGGCGGCTCGCAAGCCTATCCAGGGGGATACACCAGGAACGTGGGGTACGATAGAAAGTTCCTCTGACACCGTGCATGGAGGCAACGTCTAGGAAGCATCCGGGTTCGCCAGGCGGTCAGTTCGTGCACTCCTTTGCAGGTGAGCGGGAACGTTCACGCTCGCTGGTGCGGCCATGGCTCAAGCCTTTTCGCGGCTGTCGTCCCAATTTGCATTGGGGACGCGAGACAGTGCGTCTGCGTTAGCGTTGCTGGAGTCTTTCCGGTGGGTTACGATTACATTGTAGCGCTGCAAAGCTAGTGCCCACCTTGCTAGTTTTGCTCCATGAGGCGTGCTGGTCGTTAAGCAAGACAGAGGGTTGTGGTCGGATACTACCTGTATTTCCGCCCCGAACACCCATGTGTCAAATTTACCCAACGCCCAAATGATGGCGAACGCTTCGCGCTCAATGGTCGACCAGCGGGCCTGAGTTGGACTAAAACGGTGGCTGGCGAACGCAATCGGCCTTTCCTGGCCATCGTCTCTCATCTGCGCTAAAGAGGCGCCAGCAGCCACTTCGGAAGCGTCCGTGAATAGCCAATATGACTTGTGGATGTCGGGATTGGTCAGTGCGGTCGCCTCGCAGAGCGATCTCTTTAGTTCCGCGAATGCGATCTGTGCGTCTTCTTCCCACGGTATCGGGTTTGGCACGCTTCGCTTCGTCAAGGCGGTCAGCGGGGCGGCCACTGCGGCGTAGTTTTTTACATAGCCACGATAGTAGCCGCACATGCCCAATAAGCAACGCAGCTGTTTTTTCGTCGTAGGTGGGGCTAGATCCTTAATCGCGGTGAGCTTTTCCGGGTCCGGGCCATGAGTCCCGCCACCCACGACATGTCCAAGGTACCGTATACGCGCCTGCGCGACCTGGCACTTTTCAGCGCTTACTTTCAGCTTAGCCTCGCGCAGCAGTCCAAAGACGACCTCAACATGCCTTACATGCTCTTGCCACGAAGAAGAGAAAATGGCGATGTCGTCTAAATATGCAGCCGCATATGCTTGGTGTCTGGAGAGCAATGTATTTATCATGCGCTGGAATGTGGCTGCCGCGTTGTTCAGGCCGAACGGCATAACACGCCAAGCGTATTGGCCGTCATGCGTCACGAAAGCTGTAAGATGCTGACTCTCCTGGGCGACCGGTACTTGCGACGCAGGTCTACCCGCGACGCAGGTCTACCAGGGTAATGAAATTAGCGCGGCCTACCCTCATTAGCAGCTCCTGCGGTGGCGTCATACGGAAAGCGTCGGTGCGTGTAGCGGCGTTCAGTGTCCGGTAATCGATACACATGCGGACCGACCCGTCTTTCTTTCCGACACAAACTACGGGGTGAGCGTGTTTGCTTTCTGTTGGGTAGATCAGGTCAAGATCTGACAGTTCCTCTGTCTGGCGGCTAACCTCTTGCTTCAGGAGCTCAGGTACGCGGTACGGAAATGCACGCTTTGGTCGGTACCCTTCCTCTAACTCGATTCTGTGTAGTCCGACTTCTGCGGCTCCTGGCGTTTTGTCAAATAAATCGGAGTACTTCGCAAACACACGTGAAATGTCCTCCCGCTGTTTGCTATCTAAATGCACCAGTCGCTGCGTGTCAACGGGTACGGAAGGTGTGCCTGAAGGCGCACATCGGGGGACATATTCGATGTCCCCAAATTCTATGTCATCATCAAACACGACCCCTATACGGTTCACCCTCGCATAGTATGGGCGTAGCCTGTTTGCGTGCACCACTGAGCTCGCTCGCTGTCCGCTATCGACCCGATATGAGTTTTGCCTTTCGCGAGCGATTATACTGAAGGGACCCAGCCACTTTGGTGCCAGTTTGCTACCGCGATCCGTGTCAAATACTAGGACCTGATCTCCTACACTGAACGTCTTGCGACGCGTCGACTTATTATATGCCAGCGCGTAGCTCCCCTGTCGAGCGCTTGCTGTAAGCCCTGCCACCTCTGCCGCTATCTCTAGTTGTTCCCGCAGCTGCTGCAGATATTTGGCGGGCTCCTCCCTCAATGTGATGGGAAGGGGGACCTCGCCTGTCCAGCTGCGCTGAAGTATAGCCAGCGGCCCGGAGGGATTTCTGCCGTATAACAGCCGGAAGGGTGCAACACCTGTGGTGTCATGAGGAACCTCTCTGTATGCCCATAAGACGAACGGAACGAGCCTGTCCCAATTCTTGGGGTCTTTTTCCATTACGTGGAATAGCATATTCTTTAGGACTCGGTTCCATCGTTCCACAGCACCGTTGCTTTCTGGGTGCTCCGGCGTGGAGAACCGAGGTGAGCACCCCAATCTGGTTAGCATCGCTTGAGTGAGTTGTGCAGTGAAGTTAGTTCCTTGGTCGGAACAGATTACCTCCGGGATTCCAGTGCGGCTGAATACGGACAACAAGGCCTCGCAAGTGGCCTTGGCCGTCAGGGAACGCAGACACACTACCTCAGGCCAGCGCGTGCAAAGGTCTACTAGGCACAACGCGTACCTGTGGCCTCTGGCCGAGGGTGTGTCAAGGGGTCCGATTACATCGACATTCACTACCTGGAAAGGGTGATCTGGCCTCGTAAGCGGTGTTATGGGTACCCTGTCTTTAAGGTGCTTATACGATCGAACCTGACAACCATGACACGTCCGGCAGTGCTTCTTAACATCCTCCTCTATGCCAGGCCAGAAGAAGCTGTATTTTATTCTCAGTTTTGTTTTCTTTGGGCCCAGATGGCCGCCCCAAAGGGACTCATGCGCCAGCAACAGTACCTTCTCGCGCCTGTCAGTGGGCAACACAAGTTGTTTTACTTTGTTGCCGGCAATTGAGCCCCAGTGGTATAGAAGGCCGTCTGAGACAAACATGCCCGACTTCCCTGCCTTCGCATCTGCCCACGCTTTATTCAAACCTGCGACCGCCAGCTGGGCGGTTCGAAGTTTGGTTCGCTGGCTTGGGATTCCGTCGGTGTCTACGCCGTTGCCGGCTTCTGTTGCCTCCTCACCTGATGTGGGAAATACGACTGCGGTCTGTTCGTCCGAGCGAGTCTCGTTGATGCGCGCGTAACTCTCACCCGGCGCTTCACCTCTAACGTCCGGTTCGCCCTGTTTCGGTGTGGTTACCGACACACCTTTTTGGTCTTGCTCTACGCCAACCGCGCCCCATGCTGGTTCCGCGTATTTTCTCATGTCTGTAAGCAGCTCCCAGTCTTCTTTAGAAAGTAGGCAGTCAGCGTCAGTGAGCTTGTCTGTTATTGCGCAAACGATTTGTACAACTTCAGGTGCATTTGCGAACGCCGTCTGCCTAAGGCTGAAGGACAGGGTCACTAGCTTTGCCTCGGCGGTATCGCCGAAAGCTGAAACGAGCTTGATTTTGCCCGATGGTTCCTGGACTGCGTCCGGTACGAGACTCTCTTTAACAATAGTGACCTCGCTGCCGGTATCAAGGATAGCGACTATGGGCTTGCCGGCACACTGTAGCTCGATTTCCTGCAACTTAGACTTTCGTACCTCTCTAGACGACAACGACGAGTTTACGCGAGCTACCAAAGCTTTGCTTTCTTTGTTCTCTAAGAGGCTATCGTCAATTTCCGGCTCTGCCGCTTGCACTTTCTGTGCGCGTGCCCGTCTCTCCGGCTTGTTCGCCGCGCTTTGGACTGTTCGGGGGCAATCTCTCGCTTGGTGCCCTTCTCCTCGGCACACGTAACAGTTCTGCTTTTTGCCGCCGCCGCTTCCTTGTCGTGACGGGTCCCTGTCCTGCTGCGTAGCAGCTATTTGTTGCCTTGCCGCCCTGCCCTTGCCTTTCGCCTGCTCGAAAGTTTGTAGAACGCGTGATATTTCAGCCGGCCTCATCCAGCTCTCGCCTTCGCGTAGGCGTACGTACTCTAAACCTTCCGAACTTAAGCTAGCTTTGATACGGTCGGCGACAACTAGCTGTATGACCTCATCTTTCGTTTTCGCCTCTCTCGAGTGCAAATAATAGTCAAAATACGTCCCGACACGTGAAGCAAACTGCGCCCATGTTTCATCTTTTCTTTTTGCGGCCGTCTCAAACCGATCGAGATACTCAGAAGGAGTAAGCTTGAGTTCATTGAGGACGGCCGCCTTAACCGCGTCGTAATCACTGCACTCGGCCTGGCTGAGTCCTCGAAGCAAGTACCTCACCCGCTCCGTGAGCGCTGGCATCACTAAGTGAACGCGGCTTTCCAATGGTACATTGTACGCACTGAACACTCTTTCCACCTCATCAAACCATAGAGGTACGTCCGCATCGCACGGAAGCTTGAGGCCTTTGAGAACCTTGCTGCATTGAGCGACAGGGTCTAGGCCTGAGCGCCCTCGTTCTCTCGAGTCTAAGCTCGAAGGGGTCCGCCCGCCACCCGCCATCTCCAACTCGGCTCGCCTAAGCGCAATGCGTTCCTGCGACTCAAGCTGCATAACTTGCAGCTGGAGTTGCATCTTCTGCAACTCAAACTGCAGCTCTAGGTGTCGTACTGCCAGTTCTGCCGGTTCTGGCGCTCCGGCATTTTGCTCAACATTGTCGCCTACGTGACCTTCCTCTGCCCCACCGCTCGCCATTGCGCTCCTATGTCATACATACACCACTCTAACACTTGAGCCACCGCCACCTCAACGAAACGCAAGAAATCCCGCTCACCAGTGCCGTCGTCGATGCCTGCTGCGACCCGTCGAACTGTTGTTGTAGTGTTCACGCGAGTCGTTTGCCGCAGGCGGCCTCGATGAACTGCTCCCAGTTCTTGCGGGAATCTCGTGACCCGTCACCTGGTGGCTTGGTGATCTTCGCTCACAAGTGGTAGATGCCTCATCCTGTCTCGACTGCGCCAGTAAAGGTTCCCTTCCTCCCGTGAAGTTGACGGACGAGGATCCTGGTGATGTAGCTCGGCGGGGGTGAAATATTTGACAGGAGGCGTAGCACAATTACTAACAAACTGTATTATAATTGTACAGGGCTATTGCAGTTACAAACGGGAAAACTAATTTCCTCTTGACAGAGGGTGTAATGAACAGGCCCTCACTATTCTACACCTCGTTTGGTGTTAGAGCCCAGGGCGCTGTGAGGAAATGCGCCAGTAAAGAGCCTCGCCGTCCTACCACAGCGTGGTTACGACCCAGACTGCCTCTCCGCGCTCCGTGGTGCGGTGTTTAGAGTCGAAAAACAAAAGTGGGGGAAGGAGAGAACAGTATAGCCCGGCATGGATGGCGCTGAGCCCCTCCTCGCTGCTTACGCAGCTCTCCAACTGCCCCTACCCCCGCACTCCGCCCGTGGTTCGTGTTCCCACGCGAGTCTGCCAGATCGTGGCTCTCGCATTCCTGTAAACAGCGGCAGGTTCTCACGCACGCTGTTATTTAGTAGGTAGGGGGGGGGTGCAGCCGACTGTGCGATTTGTTAGTATTGGGGCAAAGGAAGGCCTCAGTTAACGGAGACGAGTTTCGGGCGGTCGAGATGGCTTCCAGGAGAACGCCACTTCTCGTCCGCGCCAGCCATTCCCGGCACCAAGGCGATGACGCTCTGCGACATAACTCAAGCCCGGCCCTACAGTGCACCATGAGTATAGCATGTAAATCATGCCATACGTGACATGCATATTATGGTTTTTCATGTTACCACCTGTCACGAATGTTCATCATACTGTCACATCGCGCAATACCAGTTTTGGTGTATATCAAGCTAGCGAAACGGCCGCGAATGCACCATGAGCGTGGCATGTAAATCATAACATACATGACATCCTGCCACGGTTTTCATGTTACCACCTGTTATTCATGTTCGTCATACAGTCGCGTCGCGCAATACCAATTTTGGTATATATCAAGCTAGGAAAACGGCCGCGAATGTATCATGAGTGTGGCTTGCAAGTCATGTCGTACATGACCTGCATGTCATGATTTCCATGTTACCACCTCTCATTGACGTTCGTCATGCAGTCGCGTCGCGCAATACCAATTTTGCTGTATATCAAGCAAGCGAAACGGCCACGAGTGCGCTATGAGCTTGGTACGTAAATCATGTCGTACATGTCATGCATGTCATGATTTTTATGTTACCACGTCTCATTTACGTTCGTCATACAGTCGCTGCGCGCTATACCAATTTTGCTGTATATCAAGCAAGCGAAACGGCCACGAGTGCGCTATGAGATTGGCACGTAAATCATGTCGTACATGTCATGCATGTCATGATTTCCATGTTACCACCTCTCGTTGACGTTCGTCATGCAGTCGCGTCACGCAATACCAATTTTGCTGTATATCAAGCAAGCGAAACGGCCACGAGTGCGCTATGAGCTTGGCACGTAAATCATGTCGTACATGTCATGCATGTCATGATTTCCATGTTACCACCTCTCATTGACGTTCGTCATGCAGTTGCTTCGCGCAATACCAATTTTGCTGTATATCAAGCAAGCGAAACGGCCACGAGTGCGCTATGAGCTTGGCACGTAAATCATGTCGTACATGTCATGCATGTCATGATTTCCATGTTACCACCTCTCATTGACGTTCGTCATGCAGTCGCGTCGCGCAATACCAAGTTTGCTGTATATCAAGCAAGCGAAACGGCCACGAGTGCGCTATGAGCTTGGCACGTAAATCATGTCGTACATGTCATGCATGTCATGATTTTTATCTTACCACGTCTCATTTACGTTCGTCATACAGTCGCTGCGCGCTATACCAATTTTGCTGTATATCAAGCAAGCGAAACGGCCACGAGTGCGCTATGAGCTTGGCACGTAAATCATGTCGTACATGTCATGCATGTCATGATTTCCATGTTACCACCTCTCATTGACGTTCGTCATGCAGTCGCGTCGCGCAATACCAATTTTGCTGTATATCAAGCAAGCGAAACGGCCACGAGTGCGCTATGAGCTTGGCACGTAAATCATGTCGTACATGTCATGCATGTCATGATTTTTATGTTACCACGTCTCATTTACGTTCGTCATACAGTCGCTGCGCGCTATACCAATTTTGGTGTATATCAATCTACTGAAACGGCCGCTAGCGCACCATGAGCGTGGCATGTAAATCAGGTCGTACATGACTTGCATGTCATGAATTTCATGTTACCCCCTCTCACTTACGTTCGTCATACGGTCGTGTAGCTCAATACCAATTTTGGTGTATATCGTGCAAGCGAAACGGCCGCGAATGCACCATGAGCGTGGCATGTAAATCATGACATACATGTCATGGATGTCATGGTTTTCATGCTACCACCTGTTATTCATGTTCTTCATACAGTCACATCGCACAATACTAATTTTGGTGTATATCAATCTAGCGAAACGACCGCGAGTGCGCCATGAGCGTGGCATGTAAATCATGTAGTACATGACATGCACGTCATGGTTTTCATGTTACCACGTGTCAGTTATGTTCGCCATACAGAAATGTCACGTCATACCAGTTTTCGTATATATCCCTTCATTTAAACGGCCGCGAACGCCCAGAGACAATGTCATGTAAATCATGCTGCACATGACATGCGCGTCATGATTTGCCTGTTAGGACCTGTCATTATGTTCGTCATGAATTCTTGTTACGCCGTACCAATTTTGGTGTATATGAAATTAGCGGAACGGCCGCAAGAGCCTAAGGCCGTGGAATGTAAATCATGCTGTTCATGACATGCGTGTCATAATTTTCATGATATGACCTGTCATTTATGTTCGTAATAAGGCCATGTTATGACGCACCAATTTTGGTATACATCCGATTAACGAAACGGCCAGGAGAGCACAAAGTCGTAGGCGGCTAGATAGATAGATAGATAGATAGATAGATAGATAGATAGATAGATAGACAGATAGATAGATAGATAGATAGATAGATAGATACGCTCAAAGTCGCAGAAATTCGCTAAGAAATGCTTCGCATTTAAAAATGGCATCGCTGCTTCGCATTCCTTCTCTCTTACGTAAATGCTTGTTCTATTAGATCAATAGCATCGTATCGGTGGTGCTCTAGGCACTCTAGGTGTCAGAATCTCATTTGCACATAAGTGAATCTTACTGCATGTAAGTCGAACTTACATCCGCGAGATCCTTCAAGTCACTGATGTGTGATATCCAAGAGATGCAAAGCAACACCATTCTTGCATTCTTGAGCCCTCGTAATGATGCACCACGCACAAGAAACTTCGATGACGACACTATAGCGGCCTCAGCATTTGCGCGATAGACGCTACACGCATGTCAGTACAAGTCACAGGACAGTGGCCAACAGCAAGTATCAAGGCACTGACATGACAAAAAAAAAATCCAGAAAACAACAGAACGGTTGTTATGAGATCACGACAACGGCCGTTTCTGGCGCCGTAGTTGTCCGCCGCCGCCGCCGTTGCCGGTGTCCGTGACAGCCATCACGCGAAAAAAGAAAAAAAAATTCGGCAGATCCCACGCACTGTGGGCATCGATGTAATGCGAAGCAGCCAGCAAAGAGCTGCATACATCGCCTTGTTTGTCTTTGAGCCAAATTAAATCATTCATGCCATGACATTAGTCCACCATATATCGCATATTTGCCATGCACGCATGCATGCACAATCTAGTATACACCATGCCAATGAAACGCATATTCTGGTATATACATTGCATGACCTGTCGCTTATGTTCATCACGCACTCGTGTCGTGCCATACCAATTTTGGTACATATCCAGTTAACAAAACGGCCGGAAGCACACCGTGACAGCGGCATGTAAATCATACCGTACATGACATGCATAACACGATTCGCATGTTAAGACCTCTCATTTATGTTCGTCATACAGTCACATCGCGCAATATCAATTTTGGTGTATATGAAACGAGCGAAATGGCCGCGAGTGCACCACGAGTATAGCATGTAAATCATGCCATCAGCGTGGCATGTAAATCATGACATGCATGTCATGATTTTCATGTTAACACCTTTCATTTACGTTCGTCATACAGTCGCTTCGAGCAATACCAATTTTGGTGTACATCAAGCTAGCGAAACGGCCGAAAATGAACCATGAGCGCGGCATGTAAATCATGGCATACATGACATCATGTCACGGTTTTCATGTTACCACCTGTTATTCATGTTCGTCATACAGTCGCGTCGCGCAATACCAATTTTGGTATATATCAAGCTAGGAAAACGGCCGCGAATGTATCATGAGTGTGGCTTGCAAATCATGTCGTACATGGCCTGCATGTCATGTTTCCATGTTACCACCTCTCATTTACGTTCGTCATGCAGTCGTGCCGCGCAATACCAATTTTGTTGTATATCATGCAAGCGAAACGGCCGCAAATGCACCATGAGCGTGGCATGTAAATCATGACATACATGTCATGGATGTCATGGTTTTCATGCTACCACCTGTTATTCATGTTCTTCATACAGTCACATAGCACAATACCAATTTTGGTGGATATCAAGCAAGCGAAACGGCCACGAGTGCGCCATGAGCATGACATGTAAATCATGTCGTACATGCCATGCATGTCATGATTTTCATGTAACCACGTCTCATTTACGTTCGTCATACAGTCGCTGCGCGCAATACCAATTATGGTGTACATCAAGCTAGCGAAGCGGCCGCGAATGCATCATGAGCGTGGCATGTAAATCATGACATACATGACATGCATGTCATGGTTTTCATCTTACCAACTGTTATTCATGTTCTTCATACAGTCACTTCGCGCAATACCAATTTTGGTGTATAGCAATCTACTGAAACGGCCGCTAGTGCACCATGAGCGTGGCATGTAAATCAGGTTGTACATGACTTGCATGTCATGATTTTCATGTTACCACCTCTCACTTACGTTCGTCATACGGTAGCGTGGCGCAATATCAATTTTGGTGTTATCATGCAAGCGAAACGGTCGCAAATGCACCATGAGCGTGGCATGTCATGGATGTCATGGTTTTCATGCTACCACCAGTTATTCATGTTCTTCATACAGTCACACAGCACAATGCCAATTTTGGTGTATATCAATCTAGCGAAATGACCGCGAGTGCGCCATGAGCGTGGCATGTAAATCATGTCATACATGACATGCATATCATGATTTTCATGTTACCACGTGTTTGTTATGTTCGTCATACAGAAATGTCTCGTCATACCAGATTTCGCATATATCCCTTCATTTATACGGCCGCGAGCGCCCAGAGACCATGGCATGTAAATCATGCTGCACATGACATGCGCGTCATGATTTGCATGTTAGGACCTGTCATTATGTTCGTCATGAATTCTTGTCACGCCGTACCAATTTTGGTGTATATTAAATTAACGGAACGGCCGCAAGAGCCTAAGGTCGTGGAATGTAAATGATGCTGTTCATGACATACGTGTCATGATTTTCATGATATGACCTGTCATTTATGTTCGTAATAAGGCCATGTTATGACACACCAATTTTGGTATACATCCGATTAACGAAACGGCCAGGAGAGCACAAAGTCGTAGGCGGCTAGATAGATAGATAGATAGATAGATACGCTCAAAGTCGCAGAAGTTCGCTAAGAAATGCTTCGCATTTAAAAGAAAAATAAATATGCAGGACCGAATTGGACTCGGGCGCGGGCTCTCGGCGCGGCAGTCAAGTAGTCTACCGCAGCGCTACACCGGTGCTTGATACGCCTTTGAAAACGGACTCTATGCAGGCTTTATGTCGGGGAAGAAAACGCGTTAACATGTGCAATATAGCGTTTTAGAAGAGTAAAATAACAACCAGGCTTAACACACCACGAATTGCGTAACGAGTGGGTAGTTCAAAGCTTCCAGCGCATTGCAGAAGGCTCAGCCATAATTCTTCATCGTCGTGAGCCACAACATGAACAAAGTGCACATAATGCCTTACTGGAGTGTAGCGGTGGGCCTTAGTACACGCCATAATGCCTTACTGGTGTGTACGTCAAAAGTGTGCTTGTATTAGTTGCCAAAGAATCACGTTAACTTATGTAATATAGCATGGTAGGAGAGCAAAATATAGATCGGGCGTCACGCAATGAAATCACACAACTATTGGGTCGGTTAAAGCTTTCAACCCATTGCAAAGCCCGGGGCTCAGCCATAACTCTTCATCGTCATCACCCACCGCTTGAACAAACTGCGAATAATGCCGTATACGCAATGTAAAGGGAAGCACCCATTATAGTGGGTGCTTCCCTGCGGCCCTTGCTGGGTCGAGGATCAAAAGTAAAGGTGGTGGCGGAACAGCCGCTAAGAACAAAGAATGCGCGCCCGTGCCTCTAGTGAAATGCTTTATGAAATACAGATTCATGAAATGTTTTTATTCGCCCTGGATGGGCTAATAAAAATAGTAAATATGGTGGGAGAGAACGGTAGGGGCGCTTGCTCGGTAATAGGCGCATATTTCAAATCTCCCGAAAACGGAAGAAGGGGATGCTGCTCGGATAGGGGCGCTTGCTCGGGATTTTACGGTAGTCCCGCTACGCTGGGGCAAATCTAAAGACGTGCGTCCAGTCCAGTGGCCTGTAAGAAGGCTACGACTGCTTCTATAACCACATTTGTGCTACTGACGTCAGGCCAAGGACCTAACACAACCTCATCGGTAAGTGGTCTACTATGCCGAACAGGTGAATCGCACCATGTGCATTGCGTAACGAGTAGTTGGTTTAAAACTTCTCACTCATACAAAGGTCTCAGCTATAATTCTTTTTCTTCTTCCTCATCATCATCTGCAGCACCAACAAAATGTACAAATATGCAGGCGCTTGTGTTGCCTCATCGACGCTTTGTGGGTACTTCGCCACTGCGCAAAGTTATGCTGATTGATGGCGTAGTAGGCACCTCGCAAATGTACTTGCAGTAGGCACCGTTAGAGAGCTTTTAACGGGCTCTGAAGGGCGCTCCTCTAGCTTACGGTGTGACTGTGCTGCGTGTTCGGTGCTGGTATGGTGGTTTTTGCTGTCTCGGCGAGTGTTGCTGTCGGGGAATCTGTACTGCATTCTTTGTCATCAACTCTAATCGAATTTGGGATAGAAACGAGGCTTATTCGGAGTTCAAGTTGAAAAATGTATGCCATGAGAGCAATGTCTTTCTTAGTGGTGCGTGTCATCGCAATACCCGATATCGCATTGTTTAACGCGTCTATCACATCAGCCCACAGTGTGTCACACTTTATTGTTTCCGTTGTCAATTAAGCATTATCAACAACCCCTTTCCGGTTGTGTCAACCGCTGAAAGGAAACGGAAGCTTTCTATCTTGGTCCGGCGTCTACCATAGTTTCGTTTTCATTTGATATCCGTTTCCTTCTTTCGGTCATTTCCTTCTTCGTTTAGCGAATGTTTAATTCAGACAGGCTTATTCCATCACGCAATCTTACTTTCTTTTCTTTTGAGTTTTATACGAACCCCGTCATCGTCATTCTTATGCAAGCTGAGCTTTCTTCTCGACTGAAACATTGAGCCGCGTTGCTTAAGAAAAAAAAAATGCTCGGAAAATGCACTGATGTCGGCGATGTTGTTTGCTTGCGTTGTTTGTTTTACCACACATAGACGACCTTCATGCGACACGTCACCGTCAAGCTGTATTTTGCAATCCTCTAGACAACGCTTATCTTAGCAGTAGGAGGCGCCGGCTCGTAACAGTTCCTCAATTTGTAGCGAGGATAACTTTAATAGTGACGAAACCTTGCCTGACTTTTGCACCAATCGCGCGCTTAAGGATGCGGATGTAGGAGGCGTATATTAAGTAGCGTTTGCAGCACTCGGCTCGCATATGCGAACCTAGGCTGTAAGTAGCGTTAGCCGCATAGCCGTGAATTTGACGTCAGCGTTGCAGTTGCGCTTTGCACCACCCTGTCCCAAATCGGTAAGTGATTCTGCTACGTGTACCCCAGTAATCGCATCGCATAATGGCTCCATATTTTTAACCAAAAACTTAGAAAACTGACTGCCATTTGTATATTTGCTTCGTTAATTCGCAAGGAAGTTGATATATGTGGGGTGATGGACGCGGCCGCCTGCGTTTGTACAATGAGAAACCAGAAAAAAGTGGCAGTCTGGTTCCAAATATTTGAGAAGAGAAAAAAAAGACGGACATACACCACCCGCTTGAAACTGTCGCAAGAAGTCACGGAAGTCATCATCAGCATCATAATCGTCAGCCCATCCTCTGTCTACTGCATTACAAAGGCTTCTCCCAATGACGCCCAAGTCACCCTGTTCTGCGCGATCTTATTCCACTTTATGCTTGCAACTTTCATAATTTTTCGTTTCTCAACTCTTTGGATTCTTTCAAACTCTAGCTAATCATCGATCATCGCTTCATCTCACTAATAAAACTGTAAGCCGCGAGGGTTTAACTGCGGAACTAGAACAGAGAGCGGAAAGAGCGCGATTTAAATCTCTTTCTGTCGTCTCCTTTTTATTTATTTTATTCATTGATTTTTCTGTCTGTTTCTTTACGAGTACCCCTAAGGGTCCGTTGGGGCATTACAGAGGGCGAGATACGAAGGAGCAAGTGCGAAGAAAATCGTGGGAGAAAAATTCGGCAGATTCCACGCATTGCGGGAATCGGTTTCATGCGCAGCAATCGGCGAGTAGTTGCCCATGCTGCATTTTTTGGCTTTGTTCCAAGGGTTACGACGTGGATCGACGTGTTTTTGTAAGCGTAGTAGTAGTGCGCACATCGTGGGTCTACCAGGAACGTCGACCACACTGGCGTTTAAAGGGTAACCTATGGTCTGACGTAACGTCAGCACTCACGTTAGAGCACAGACGTCAATGTTATCGAAACGAAGTGCACTTTACGGTACGATGATGTGAATATCATTCGTAACTTTTGTTTGCGTATTCCTTCGGGGTCGAGCAACGCTTGAATATAGCTTGCTGCATCGCAGGAATATAAATGCAATATTCATTAGACTGCTATAAAAGCGAAGCCAACACTAGAACCAGAATTGACGTTAATCCGACATGACGCTTGTATCATACGAGTACATATGTAATGTTTATTGCTTTGTTATAAATTTAGATAGCCAGCAGTGCAAACACAATTGACGTTGCATTGACATTATGCATGCCGAGGGTCTTTTTCCGAAGCAGTTTCAAGACGTGGCGTGGCTGTGTGGTAGAATACCTGACTACCACGCAGAATACTTGGCTTCGATTCCTGCTGGGATTCTGATTTTTATTCTTCGCATTCGTCGGGTCAACGCTGCCGAGATCGGTTTTTCTTTACGCTCTCGCATTTAAACTGCCAATGTCTGTTCTCGCCGCTCCTTGGAAGATATGAACTGTCAGTCACCTTTGGCGCACACCCGCTTACCGTGGCCCGTGGTATACGGGCATATGCCACACGTGTCTGGAGGAAAGGGGTTGACGACGTACGCGACAGGATTGTCATGTTATTCATATCAATACAAGACAGTCATGTTCCTCAAGCCCTCTTACCCTCATGCCAATTTTGGTCTATACGGAGCTTAGGAGGCAATCGCGAGAGCATCCAGAGGTAGGTGACTAGATAGATAGATAGATAGATAGATAGATAGATAGATAGATAGATAGATAGATAGATAGATAGATAACGGATCACGTAGCGCAAAATTTGACACAGGACAAGAGAGGGGGACGAAGACGAGCGCTTACTTCCATCAAGATTTATTTCGAGGAGCGTTTCTCCGCCGCCTACTGCTTCGAGTGCGATATCAACGACTAATAAAACTGCTGCAAGGAGCGCCGCAGAGCGGCAACGATGTCGACGGGCGCATGTCGCGCCTTGGTGGAGCGAGACAGACGCCAGCGGGAAGCGGGACGCCTGCGCGCGTTTGCGGTTGAAGCTACGAATCTCTGCCTCCCGTGTTGCGGAAGCGCAGTGTGGGAGTGTATGCATGAGCTCAAGCGTAGATTACCCTATTACACGGGAGCGCACACCTTGCCGTTCCTCTCCTCAATTGAAGACGCTTTGGAGGAATGCATACCGAATACCAGTGTTTATTATCAGTTTCTTGGTGCCATACTTGCGCGGGATTCACGATATGCTATGTCCAGGTATATATTACCAACTTCAGCTACCACAAGGGTTAAATCATGATAATGGGCGTTAGTCGTCGGGATGGTGATTTGCCACTAGCCGTCAACGTGGGTACGTTCACGTCAAACGATGCTATAGCTGCCAAACCTTAACAGACATTGTACAAGCTGTCGTATATCAATGCACAATAAACATTCAACTTCTTCTGCGAAGACACGTTGCACTTTCGTGTTGTACCGATTCATATAACGGAGGGATCAGCCATGTCTTTTAAACATAACAAGCTTTGCTTGAAACGATCGGAGGAAAGTAGCAACTAGTTGCTTAAGGCGTATACGGCGCTTGAAATGCGTTTATTACGATGATATCTCATGATATTTTATCTCTTTCAGCTGCCCTGACTTCTAATAGAGTCAGGTTGGAAGAAAATGAACCGGATCGCACTTGGCTTCAGCCTGATGATGGTGTGCTCGGCTTCAAGTGAACCCAGTATCGCAACTGATGGCGTGGCTCGATCCGACTTAGTTAAAGCTGAAGAAAGTGTCAAGGAACTCGTGGGCCTCTTCTCCCACATAAAAAGTGAGCCAACCACTCGTGTTCGCTTGCGCAGTATGATTCTGTGGAACCTGTAGAAAGACGAACTTGTTGGTGTCGTCATTGCTTTGAAGGAAACAGGTATGCGCGGACTACTCTATAGGCTTGTACGTTCACAACTAATTAATATGAGATCACTAAAACCATGATGGAGACCTTTTGCTGCAGTTAGTTTCTAGAGTGATGTTTGAGATAGCCAGCATGTGCCTGTTAGTAGAACTTTCTCCGCACGATGTGACTGGTTCGCATAGAAACACATCTTAACGCATAAGCCTGGTTAACACTCAGCGTGGCGTACATCTCTTATAAGCACACACCACAGATGCTTGTGAAACTCTAGTCATTGCTTAGCCCCGACGTCCAAATTTGGCATCGAATGATTTCAGTTTTGTTATTCTTGTGAAGTTTTATTTTGCCAGTAACGAAAAACGCTAAAGCGATATACGAATGGCATCGACATTGCAAAAACAGACCGCGATTCGGAAACGTGAATAAGCTGAGCTTATTAAAACATAAGATGACACATGGTCGTGTTTATTGGCAGAAGTCGATTTTCGAGACGCGCGACTCTCCTTAGAGAGTTCGATTCTGTTACACTCTCCGAGTGTAACAGAAACGAATGCCCGTAGAAGGTAACAGCAGGGACTGATGGGCGCTGTATTTGACGTGCTACATCACTTCGCAAAAAATTCTGAGAGCTGGGGTCAGAAAGTTTGTTCCGAATATTGCTCTATAATTTGCGTTTATATTATGCTAACTTATTCGGGGTGGAGCTTTAGTGCCAGGAGCATTTTGGTAGGTATATACTCATTCGCATCTCAAGCAAATGAGAAGGCTTCACATTGAACGTATACGAATGAGCATTGTTGCAGCGATTGTGATGTTGCCTTTCGCAGGCAGCATGCAACCGCGCCATTGCGCCGACCATCTGAAGGTAGGTCAAACGACAAGTGGGCTCTACAACATATTTGTTGGGAAAGAGGACAGCAAAGGAAAAGTCGTCTACTGCGACATGGACACAGACGGAGGAGGCTGGACGGTGCGTCTCGTCGTTTTTTACGCTTCGAAACGCGTGGGCCAGTTCAAGATTTGGTGGCAGCATTAACAGAGAGGTAGCGTTACCTTTTAACTGATAGGGTCGCGTTTTTACGGTCACCAAGACTCAAACTGTAAGGTCAGCAAGACTGCACGCCTCTTTTAAATTTTGGTATGCCTGACGACTGTAGATCATCATTACTGCGTGACAACATTGTGATACCTAGGTAGCAGGCTTCGCTCTTAATTCTCCCATGTGGCTTGCTGGGCGCGGTGTAGCACAAGATGACTGTCCGCATAAACCGTTGTATAGCCTCATCTCACGCTAAGGGCGAAGTGTAAGCGCTAGTGAAGCTCTTATATTAAGCACATAGCGTGGCCTTAAGCGTACAAAAAGTTTTAAATTTCCAATCTTGGAAGGAAGTCATTCCAGCCGCCACGTTGCACATGTCTTATAATCACGTGTATTTATCTAGAAACACCTTGAGCCCCAAACATCCCTGAATTGCATCACATTCAAGCCTTAATGACATGGAATGACTTTGGTCACTGTAGTAACGGAGCCGGTGTTATGCGCTGCTTCTACCGTGGACCGCGGTTCCATTGTACACCTTTTGCGGAAATCTTTTGAGGAAACACAAATAGCTATTTCAGAAGACGTATATGCTAACAGAGACGGTGACTAGAGAAGGCCCGGAATGCTGGGCCGAGTCTATGTCGTTTTCGCAGATGCATACGCGCTCTTTCTTTTTTTTGGCACTAGACCCTAACAACATGATGACACGTACAATAACAACAGGGTGACCGACCTTAGGCGTGATTTATTTTTTGCATGGGACGTAGGAATGTGCCCAACTCGTTGTCTTAATATCGAAGCATAAAAGCGCAGGACAAGCGCTGACTTCCAACTTAATTTTGATTGACATGAACGCGTCATATAAGGAAACAGTTACAAACAGAAAGGAAAGAACAGGAAAAAAAAATGAATGGGAAACAAGACGTACTGACATGAAGATAGGAAAAACATTAACGATCATCGCGGCCTGCTGCACAAGCCCCCGCTTTCCAAGAAAATGAGCTCCCTGTCAGATAGTGCAACCAATGGTTCGCTTACGCACCCGCTCCTTTCTCGCACCATTTGAGCTGCCTCACTGGTTATGCGCACTTGCTCATAGTTCTTATCAACACTTGTGGTCCTCTTAAACTGCGGAGTGCACCCACACGTGCTCACGAGCAGTGCCAGGAAGTCTTGTTTTCCATTACGTACAGTACGGTCCACTGTTAAAGGGAACACTCGAATGAGCAACTTTCATTTTGTTGGCCCCTTAACGGATATCGGATGCGGAAAGATTGTTCGTTCACGTTACTAGTCTATCATAAGGGTTCGCAACTGTCAACCACCAGTAGTGTTATGCAAATCTAAGCCAGCGTTCCCTTTAACGGTGGACCCGTCTGTACACTATTGGCATGCTCACGTGAGCGCTCATTTAGACGTCTGCCCACCTGGGGGACGTAACACGCCCCGCAAGACAAGGGGATCCTTTACACAACGCCCTGCAGAGTGTCAATAAAGTGGGTTCTGTGTTTGACGACCCATTGCTTGCCGCATGTCTAGGTCCTATTTGCCAGCTTGTCGGGAGCACTGAAAAACAACTTGCACATTGGGCCGCGTTCCTTCATTTTTGCACGTGTTCATTTTTCATAGACTATAAATTGTTATCACGTAGTCGACTGGCGCACGAAAGAACGCAAAATAACATGATACAGCGTTGAAAGCATGATACAGTGTTGGCAGCAGTTCTACAGGAATGTAGACCTGATTAAATTGCACACACCATGAGTGGTGATATAGGCCACGAAAAATATCGGGGGTGGCGGCGTGCGAAATTATTTCATAGTACCCCACAGTTCGATTTACATAAAACACGCACGTGCCTGATATATCGCATAACTGCCGCTGAAACGACGTTTAACGCTGCAGAGAAACAGAATCAGGACGGTACGGGCGGCGGGCTGGCGTTTATTTCCTGCATTTTCTCAGTAAGGGAGAAGTTCACGGGAACAGGAAAGCATGAAGTTATGAATAATTCATGAAGAAGGGTCGTCGCTGGAGCTAACGCTTCTACAAGGCCACTTGTTGGCTGCAGCAACACACGTGTTCAGGAATTTTTAATTGCTTGCGTTGGGTGTATGTTACCGGCAATTATCTCATATATAAATTACTACCAATCAGGTTATCTCCACGTTCTCCTGAAGCATATACATGAACACTGGCTTCACAATCAACCACAGCAGTAACAGCCGCTGTTAACGATTAAAAAAATGTTTTTTCTGCTTTGCTGGAAGAAAATCCAGTAGTCTAAGTTGTTAACTCTTCGCGCATAGTCCATGCTGTGTTGTCGGCTCTTCGTCGTCTTTGCGACGTGACTGCGATGGCGCTTTTTTGTGCTAGCAAATGTCCGCGTAACAATTTTTCTGCAGTGCTAATCTTTATATAGCGCAGTGAGCGTCGCACCTCAAGCTGCGTTTCCCTGTTTTACTTGTGCGTCGCTCAGGTCATTCAGAGACGAGGACAATTCGGCAACAACGTGTACTACTTCTACCGAAACTGGACGGAATATGCCACCGGATTTGGCGATCCTGCCAAGGAATACTGGTTCGGTAAGCGAGCCGTCTGGCGTGCAACCTCATGTGTATCACACGTGGGCAGAGAGTATAGTCCCGTTGTTAAAACGTTGCTGCATGGCTGAGTTGTGAAATTTATTATTTTCTAGCATCCATGAAGGAAACAAAAATGACATTCATAAGAAAAAGTCTCTAAATCCTCCCATTATTTAAACCTCATTTATTGCACCTGACGACAAATTTCTTAGCGTTGACTGAAAGCACGTGCTATGGCTGCAGCCTTTGGTGAAGGAAGAGCGATCAACTTTATCGTTCAACCAACATTGGCCCAGCAGTCGGTGCTTGCCTGAGGGCAGCACCGACAGCTGGGTTGCTATGCAGGATGACCCGAGCTTCTCGGGAACACGATTTTGCTCCGAGCTCGCACTACGGCAGCCATGGTAGGAAGACAGTGCAGAGCGCGCGATAGCAGCGTTGATAAAAACGGCTACAAGAACGAGCACGGTGTCATAAGCGCATGTGGGGCATTTCCGGCAGTTTTCAAAGGAACACCGCGTGCGAACGCGTCAGCGCCGCTGCTCAGTCAACATCAGCCAGCCATCTACTCAGCCAGCCAACTGAACATCGCGCCTCCCACAGGCCTGTTCGTGGGCATTTGTCCTTTTTCGGGCAAGTTCTTTCGTTCGACCGGCAACATGGAAATTTCCACTCTCGAAGGCAAAAAGGGCGCACACGTACCACTCTCGTGCAGCTCGTGTCGCTTCTCTCGAATATTACAGATAAATAAATGGACAGGTTACTGCTACTTCCATTATACGTCTGAAGATTTTTCTGCAGTAACGAAACGGTAGAAACAATGTCTTCACGAACAAGTAAATAGTTACATTTCTCGCCGCAAATGCCACCAGGGGCGCTTGATTCATGGCTGCGAGTGGTACGTCGTGAGCGCGGTGAAATTGAATGCGAGACGTCGTAGCCACGTGATGAGATAACCTTTAGTGCTTCCTGCGTGAGTGCATAGTCTATGCGATTAAGGTCATAGGTGAATCGTGCCGCTCGCTGGCGTTACGGCGCGAGCACTGCTCCTCGGCAGTAGCAAACGCGATGGGTGGACCCGATCTTCGCCGCGGGCGTCTGTCAATTAATATGATTGACGCGCGAACTCGGGCACAAACTCGTTGATTGTGAAAAGGCCCTAGTTCAACTCGTGACTGTCATAGTGCCGGTGTGCCTGTCGAGTGTTTCATGTGGTGGACGCTACTCAGCAGCTTTTTTGCATATAAAATAATTTGGTCAGCTTGCACTACTTGTGCAAGGCTGGAGACATCGGAGGAGCTTGTGGTCCCCTACATTCTTCCCGCCTTTTACGTGGCTCGTCTACTCAGTCTGCTCAGTCCGCTTCGTAGTAAAGACCACGTCAGTTCGCTGTTTAATATTGATGGTATTAATTAGCTAAATCTTGACGTGATGTAGAATAGTTTTGTCTTAATTGGTAATGATTCAATTAACGTGTCAACAAATACTCAGCTTTAAATAGCAAGTTAATAATCATTATGGCGCTAATTCACATAAACACAATTAACATGGCCCTAACTGCCATAGCCTTATTGAGTAAGGCCCTAATTAGCTCTATTTTAAATATGGCACCCCTACTTAGCGTTTTGTTAATCAGCGTGGTCTTAGCTTTACACGACTTCATTAGCATGGTCTTAGTAAGACGTGGCTTAGTTTGCTCGGTCTTAGCATAAGTTGGCCTAATTAGCTTGGTAATAGCATGTCCTGGCTAAATTAGCCAGGTATACCGCCCAGCCAATTAGCTAATCAGCCGGGCGTGCGTGCTTGGGGAGCGAGCAGACGATGAATAAGAGGACGAGGAGGGCGCGCGCCAGCCAAGCAACTCGCTAGGAGGTAGAGGCCGATCATGATTACACGCGTGGCCTCGGCGATTAGCTCCGGCCGCGGTGTTGTAAGGCGCTCAGCTGGAGCTGATCTCAGAGGCCACGATGCTGATTATTCGAAAGGATACATAGTGCAGACCTTAAAAGCTTGAAAGTGAAGCCCGTACCTCTAGAAAATATTGTTAGTACCTAAATGTTTCTGACACATTCTGTGCATGGGTGCACTCCTGCACTCAGTGAAATGACAAACAAATGAAAGAAGATGCCTCTGGTTTGAAGACACCACACAACTTTGTCGACCGCCCTTGACGTGACGCCACGTTCCATCGTAACCAATGGAACGCAGCGCGCGCTGAGGGATGGATTCGACCTTTTCGTACTGTTAGCTAGTTCAAAAGGGGGTGTCGCCAGAGCTCAGAGAGATTCCGAGTTTTGCCAGACTCGGGTCATCCTGCATAGCACCCCTGGGCCAATACTGCTTGTAAGGTGCTTGCCTGAGGCAAGGATGTTCAGCGAATGCACTGGATGTAACGAAACAAAAAACCAGGTGCATTAGCGTTTTATCTGTTTGCAGATAAGATTGGTGGCCCAGAAAAATGTTGCAAAATAATGGCGGGGAGTAAATTAACAAGAATTACGAGAAAGCACTCGAACTCAGCACTGGTTCTCTGGAAGCCTGCAATATTGTCCTCTATAAATTCCCCGAGCATTATTTGGTGGGGTAAACAAAATGCTTCGCCAAAGCTATTGGGGACGTGGCAGTGGACCAAAGTCAGCTGAACAAAACGGCACGATGGTATCACGTTTCATGTCGTCATTCAGGATTTGCACACGTTACATGGATTCACTGTCGAAATTACTCATTTTCTCCTTAATTTCCACTTATTGCAATATTCACGAAGAAGTTAGGAACAACCGGTGTTTACCAATTTTGTTTTGTCGACCTTCTGCGTAGGAACTTGGCTGAACGACACACCGTGACGATTCAAGGACATTATTTGTGTGTAGTTTTTGGAGAGTGCTATTGCCGTGACTATGTAGGGTCGTTCCAGACACTTCTGTTTCATTCCTTCTCAACCACTTTCCCTTTCCGAAATACACGGCCTCCAACCGGAGATGTCCCCTGGTTAATCGCCTTGTCATTGCTTCTCTCTTTTCCTGTCGTTCTCACTCTCTACGCATCTTGTGTGCCATTTTCTGCGTTTATTGATATGTCAGCAGCGTTATAAAGGAGGTCATAGATTATTTTTTGCACTTACACCCCTTCATTTTTTGGCGATCTCCTAGATAGTGTATGTGTGGTACAAAGAAAAAAAAAAGCGATGGTTATAAAAATTCGGCAGATCCCACGTACCGTGGGAATCGATGTTATGCGAAGCATGCGCTGGATGGTGACTGTGGCATAATTTTTCATGTTGAGCGAAGTGTTACGGAATGACGCTAGAGAAATGTGGAAGTGGTATAAACACACTCATATGCTGAAGTGTCGCATATGTATTATGTAACCAGTTGTTTACAGTTGCATAACGATGCCAACAGCAACATGGGTGTTACCAATACCAAACGCAGTAGGCTGATATGTAGTGCTTATATTCTTCAATACTGAATAGCGCGAATCCGAACAGCACAAAGAAGAAACACAAATGCACAGGACAGGCGTTACTCGTAACTAAGCTTCATTCAGCAAAGTTCCCCTCAATATACATACAGCCGAGCGGCACACGCAGGCGCACTGCACGTACGTTACAGTCACAGTTGCGTTACAGTTGTGCTTCTACTTATCTGTTATGACGAGAACGCACGCACGTTTCACGAACCCGCGTGTATGCGTAGAAGGGATTCTTGACAGTGCTTGACCAAGGTCATCATTACAGTGGTCAGTGAGCACCAGCAGCTGGACCAGACTTGTTAATCGGATCCGTTCGTGATCGCGGCTACGAGGGTTCTAAGTGTAGTGAAGTGCGAGGTATAGCACAGCTGGTAGAAATCCTGGATGCCTCTGACGATGAGATGAACTATGACGCCTCCTGTCCTGCACGTGGCAGCGATCTTTTGACGCCCTGCCCACATTCAAGCCGTCTTTCACGCAGTATAAATACCAGACGTTGTTGGGTCTTGATAAATCAATGTTGAAGTCACCGGTAACGATGAGAGGCCTGGTTCTCTCGGCAGATTTATTGTAGGAAGCATTGGCCCCTGTTTTTGCGTAATCGACGTGGTCCACGTTGCGGACCACGTGAATGAGTACATGGTAGTTGAGCGTGTTCAACGGTTGTTCTGTCTTCAACTTCCTCACTTTCCTTCTGTCCGCCACGGTGGTGTAGCGGTTATGGTGCTTGGCTGCTGACCCGAAGGTCACGGGTTCGATTCCGCCCGCGGCGGTCGCATTTCGATGGATGCGAAATGCTAGATGCCGGTGTACTGTGCGATCTCGGTGCACTTTAAAGAATACCAGATGCGCAGGACTATCTTAATAAAGTTCATTGTCTGTCTGGTCAAAATTAAAGCCCCAACAATTATTATTACTATCACTTCCCTTGCGTGTCAATGTGTGCGTTCCCGTTTACTGTGTCGGTTGAGATTTTGTATCACCTGTGGCACATACTCGCATAACATAAACTCTGGTATGCGGGTATGTGCCACACGTGACTGAGAGAAAGGGTTTCATGACGTACGCGGCAGGAATTTTGCGTTATTGATGTCATGACCAGTGAATCGCGTTCACCATACACTGATCTCCTGCTATGCCAATTTTGGTATATATTAGAAGTTAAGGAGGCGACCAGGAGAGCACCCAGACGTAAGCGGCTAGATAGATAGATAGATAGATACGTAGATAGAAACGCCGAAAGTGCCTGAGGTTCGCTAAGAAATGCTTCGCATTTAATAAAAACTGCGATGTAGATAAAAAATAGCCATAAACTGGATGCAAAAAACATTTGAGTGTCCGTGCGAAGCAGTCCCTGTCTTGTGTCTTCGCTAGTCTAGATATGACATCGCCATGATAATTGCACGCAGTTATCATTTCTAATTTGCGAATTTTCGGCTATGCGAAAGTGTGGCGCTGCCATTCGTAGTTGAAAACACACTCAGTACTGCAGCTCCATCGGCGTAGCAAAGAAGGACGCCCGCATTCACAATCGCTCCTCGACTCGGCACTACGCCTTGACTCCGTGGAGTTTAGAAAACTGCTTCGCGTCAACTGAGGTTCAAATGGCATTAAACGATGCTCCTAGACGTGTCATTTAACGAGGAGCCTTTAGCGAAGGTGTCCTTTACTCCAACGAACTTGATGGATGTATGGAACAAGGTTATCGCAATATATATTTCCGAAAGTGGCCCGGGAGTATAAAAAGAAGTACAGTGAACACGCACTTTTGAATTTAAACCATTGTTTCAACTAGTTTCCAAAACAATCTTCCGAACAAATGAGCATGTCCCTCAAACAGTGCCTTAGCACAAAGGCGTCCATATTTTAAGGTCTTTTGAGAAGCGCTCAAGGGAACGTCTGCACTACCTCGAGATCCTCGAGGAGAACGCTGAGGGCTCAACCTTAGAGGAGTGTTTCTAGTATAGCACGATTTTGGAAATGCGAATCTGACCACGAGCATTCCAGGAAGTGGTGCTTGAGATCAAGGAGTGTTTGGGAATACGCACGTAAAGGCGTTAGATTCTTTCATTTGGGAAAGACTGGTCTGAATAAATACAACACAATCATCCAGCGTAGACAGGCTTTCAAACTGTAATAACGCAGTTAAATGCATTTACACTCTGAATATTTGTTAATCAGAAGACATTGTCTTTCAAGGTTTGGTCTAACTGTAGGACCTTTGTTCATTATGGTAATGGAATGAAGACTCTGGAATAAATTCTGGGATGGTGTCGTACCCGGCTGATTCCGCATACGAGCATAAAATGCGCGTGGCATCTGTAGACTGTGTATTCGCTAGACTTAGGAAAGACTTTTTATTATGCTGATATTAGAAATCGCGGGCCCACAGTGTTCTGATAAGTTCGCTAGGTCCGCCACGTGACGACATGGACGGACATACGCACATGTTAAAGACGTTTGCTGCCTGTATACTATTTTTGACCGAAATGTTTGAGAGACCAGTACTTTATAGTGTTTATTACACATATTGTTCATCTGCAACTGGTTAAAATAATGAATACATTTGTTGCATAGTGAAGTGATCCTGGTAATGGTAATCGCGTAGTTTTACATTTCAGGAGCAGGTGGGGTGAGTGATGCGGCCACGAGTATTGCCGAGAGCGTACAAAGCCTGTTCTGTCGCCGCTGTCCTCTATAAGTTTCGCGAGCAGGAGCATGATGAAATGGGGTCACAATACGAAGCCTCTACACTCTAAAGAACAAGAAACGCCAGTCTTGCGCGGAACGCTCAGCACGGTCACACCGAAAGCTGAAAGAGTGGCATTTTAGAGCCCGCTGTAAACTCTCTTAGGGCTACTAATACAAGTACATTTGCGAGGTACCCACTACGCCATAAAAATAATTATTTTGACGTTCGAAAGTGCACCCACTACACCATTTTTCTTCATTCTGCGGGTAAGAGAGGTACTTCCTACACATCTGTAAGGCATTATGTGCACTTTGTTAATGCGGCGGCTGATGAACTTGAAGAATTATGGCTGAGCCAGTTGTAATGGGTTGGAAGCTTTAAACGACCCACCTGTTACGTAGTTCGCATTGTGTGACACCCAGTCGTTATTTCACTCTCCTTCCGCGCTATGAAAGATAAATAACCGTGAGAAAGAGAGAGAGAGAAGGAAATAACTTCATTGAGGTCCTGAGAAAATGGATTATGGGGTCTTATTGACTTCCTTGGCAATTATTACAAGTACACTTGCGAGACACCCACTACGCTATAAATCATAATTTTTGTGAAGTTTGGAAGTAGCCAATATGCCATTTTTCGTCATTCTGCGAAGAACCGTCGTACCCGCTACACACCTGTAAGGCATTATGTCAACTTTGTTGAAGCTGCACCTGATGACGATGAAGAATTATGGCTGAGCCCTTTGTAATAGATTGGAAGCATTCCACGACCCACTCGTTGCACAATTCGCATTGTGTGACGCCTGGTTACAGAATTCGCGTTGTGTGACACCTTTCTAGAGCCCGCTGTGAAGCCTCTCAGGGCGACTACTACAGATACAATTTCAAGGCACCCACTACGCCATAAATCATCAAAATTTTGGGAAGCAGGAAAAAAATCACACCATCTCCCGCTTAAGGGGACCATGAGGCGATGCGAAGCAGTGTTTCGGCATGTCGAGCCCGCGTTTCAGAGGGGGAGTGGAGAGGGGAAGGGAAGGGGAAGTGGAGAGGAGAGGGAAAGTGGAGAGGGCTTAAGGGGAGGGGAGAGAGAAAGTGGAGAGGGGGAAGCGGTAGAAGAGGGAAAGGGGAGAGGGGTGGAGAGGAGGTGTGTGGAGAGGGCATGCGCATGCGCAGTAAGGGTGGTCACGCCGCACACCACTACCACTGGACTGAACTCCGCCATAAGATGCTTCGCATCTAATAACCACTAAGCTATTATTCATCATTCTGCGGAGAAGCGAAATACTCGCTAGACAAGTGTAAGGCGGAGAGAGAGAAAAAGTTTATTATGGCAGAAAAGCTGAGAGGTCGGCCTGAATCAATGTTCTGGCCTGCTACTCAGCAGTAGGAAAGGGGAGAGTGGTAGTATAGAGAGTGGAGAGAAGATGCGGATGATGATGATGGAAAAAAGTGGCGACGAAGTAAGTCCTTGAATGTCCAAAAACTATTTATAGTCTCTCGTCGAGCTCTGTATCGCGCAAAAACATGTTCAGCGCTTTCAGAATATCGCGCTGATGACATGGTGGTGGTCCCAACAGAACTTTTTCTGAAACTTGTTGCTTCGATGGCAACAAGACGGCCGCCATTGAATTTCTTTGCGTGAGGTATCGTGGGCAGACGCACAGGAGGTGTTCGATAGTCTCAGGAGTGCCACACATCTCGCAATTGGGACTGTCGGCACGGCCGATAAGGTGTTGGTAACGGCGAGTGAATGCCACACCTAGTCGTAGTCGGTGAAATAAGCTTGTAATACACCTTTTCATGGTTGGTGGGATTCTAGCACTCATATTTGGGTCAAGTTCGTGAAGCCGGCGGTGACGATGGCTTGGTAAAGACCAATATGCTGCTGTAGTCTCACTCAGGAGTGTATACACTACGGTGTTAGTATCCGGTCGGGAAAAGGGGATAGCTAGTACTCTGGCGTTATCATGGGCCATCTTTGCCTCCGCATCGGCTTGCTCATTGCTCTGCAGACCGCAGTGCCCTGGAACCCACTGACACATGATACGATGGCCAGTTTTCAGGGCGACATCGTGTAATTCGGCCACTTCGTGAGCGAGTATGTAATAAGGCCCTCGTTTAAGTGCTGAATCTATCACTTGGAGTGCTGGTTTACAGTCACTAAATATAGTCCATTGGTGAGGAGGTTGCGTCGATATGTAACGAATTACCTCGCGGATGGCTACAATCTCTGCCGCCGTCGATGTTGTTCGGCGGTCCAGACGGAAGCGTTCACTGGTCTTCAAACTTGGTATAACGAATGCCGCTGTTGACGCAGTGGGTAACACAGACCCGTCAGTAAAAACATGCAGAGAATTGGCATATTCTGTAGATATATATGATAACGTTAATTGTTTGAGGCCACATAAAGGTATGCGCGACTTTTTACCCACTCCTGGAATGGATAGGCGCACTGTAGGTCTTGATAAAATCCATGCTGGTATCTCAGCAAGTTTTGCGGTAGCGAAGCCTGAGGGAATGATGTTCTCATGGCGTGAGATGATTTCTGCAAAAGTGCTGTCCGGTCGGTGGGTGTGGATCGTTGCCAGAGGATGACGTTCATGCCGCGTCAATAGTCGGAGATAAACTCTTAACGGTTCGCATGAAAGATAACTATCCATGGGAGTTATGCGTGCTTCCGCAATAACTCCTAATGTTGACGTACATCGCGGTACGCCAAGACATGTCCTCAATGCCTGAGCTTGCAAACTTTCTAATGTACGCAGGCAGGACGGGCGTAAGTTTGTCATAACAGGTAAGCTGCATCGTAGGTAGCTTACGAAAAGTGCCTCATACAGCTGAAGCAACGACCTCTCTGATGGGCCCCATTTCGTGCCTGCTATATATCTAAGCATGTGTATGAAGCTGCTTAGTTTGGATCTAAGCATCGACACGTGCTTCGACCAGGACAAGTTTCGGTCAATCATCACTCCTAAGAATCGATGATGTGTTACATATGGTACGGAAGTGCCATCAATTATGATTTGGAAACGATGCATTGTTTTGCGTGTAAATGCGAGGGCCGCACACTTTGCTGTCGCCAATTGTAGACCTCGCGAACGCAAATATTTAGAGGTTGTAGTCTTGCCCGAAGCTGTGGTCGTGAAACACCGGAAGCCCATATACAGATGTCGTCAGCCAACGCCGAGGCGTTGCGTCAGCGTACAAGCTCATCCTGGCTGTGTCTGGCACTACGTCGGCGAGTCCTATGAGAGTGATGTTGAAGAGCGTCGGGCTGAGAATGCCGCCTTGAGGAACTCCACGGAGGACTTCATGACGACTCGTCTCTCCATTCTTCGTCGTCATAAAGATGGTCCGGCGTGTAAGGTAATTTCGTATCCACAGAAACATTCTGCCTCCAATCCCTAGCTCCTCAAGTGCGTCGAGGATAGCGTCATGTAACACATTATCATATGCGCCTTTGACATCCAAAAATAGCGCTCCTGTCAAGCGTCGGCGCCTCTTGGCCTGTTCAGCAGTTGATACGAGATCGATCATGCTGTCAATAGAAGACCTTCCCTTGCGAAAACCTGTCATTATGTCTGGATAAAGGTTGTTCTTCTCAAGAAACCATTCCAGCCTCGTCAACAGCATTTTCTCCATGACCTTGCCTACGCAACTTGCCAGGGCAATTGGTCTGTAGGATGCCAGGGCATGAGGTGTTTTGCCAGGCTTCAGAAGCGCCACGACACGACTGGTTTTCCATTTTTCCGGTACAGTGCCTGTGCTCCACGACGCATTGAACAGGGATAGAAGAAGAGTGCGTGCCTCTTTTCCCAGTGAACGGAGCGCAGCGTACGTGATGCCGTCTGGTCCCGGTGCTGATGAGCGTCGAGTTGAAGCAAGTGCAGCATCTAGTTCTTGCATCGTGAACATGACATCAAGACGGTCATCAAGGGCTGGCGGGGCTTGTCGGTCGTTTGATGGGGGAATACCAGTAGCTCCAGCAACAATAAGTTTGCAGTAGTCTTCCGCAACGTCTACTTCGCTCCTACGTTGTACAACCGCCAGAGCTCGAAATGGGTACTTTTCTTGAGGGGGAAATCGTAGGCTGCGCATAACGTGCCATATTTTGCAAAGTGGCTTTCGGGGATCCAGGGAAGTACAAAATTTCCTCCAGCGTTTAGTGTCCAATTTGTCAAGGTGCCGAAGTACATGTCGCTGAGCTTGGCGGCATGTCCTGAGGTCCGAAACAGATTTCGTTCTTCTGTACTTCCTCTCTGCTCGGCGACGTATAGCACGCAGTTTTTCATATTCAATGTCGACGGGCGATCTAGGTGCCAATACGCTTATGTATTTCGTCGTGACTTGAAGAGTTGAGCTTATGATACGTTCGAGGTCCGGCGGTGTAGTTTGATGTGAACAAGCGTTTTCAACCGATGTCTGGAAATCTTGCCAGTTAGTCGACTGAATACGAGGAGGAGAGGCTTGGAGGAACCATTTCAGTTGTACATAGGTCGGTATGTGGTCGCTGCCATGAGTCTCGAGATCTGTACACCAGGTAGCTGATGGCAGAATGCTCCTGGATACAAATGCAAGGTCTAAGGAGCTACTGTATGTTGGACCTCGTAGAAATGTGGGCGAACCGTCATTAATCGTTGCGAGGCCTTCGTCATGTAGGAAGGTAGCGAGCTGTTCTCCCCGTTTACTTGTCGTAACGCTTCCCCATAACGGGTGATGTGCATTGAAGTCTCCGATAAGAATATGCGGTCCTGGGCAGCTTTGAATGACAGAACTAAGGTATCTGCAGTCAAATCTCGCTTTCGGTGGTATGTAGCCTCCAATGATAGAAAATACGCGTTGCTTATGTTTCACGCTCACACATATGTATTCATTGGAGGCATGATCTCTAATGTTATGCCTCGCGTACACAATGTCACGCCGTACAAACAACAAAACTTTGCTTGTGGATATATCTTGGCGTGACCAAAGTTGCAAATACCCTGATAGTCGGAAGGAAGAAGTAATATTCGGCTCGCAGATAAGCACAAATGGAAATCGATACTTGAAGAGACGCTGTCGAAGATCTGAAAGGCGACCACGTAAACCACACGCGTTCCACTGCATAATAACAGATCGACGCAGGCACTCTTCGTATGACGAAGATCTTCCTGAGAGCGCCATGATGAATGACTACTCCATAGCCGCTAATAGCGGCTCTAGAGTATCCATTATTTGTAACGCAGCTTTCGCTGATGGCGTGCGTAAACTAGAGAGCACATCTCGCATAACAGCCATCAGTTGACGAAGCATGCCCTGGACCTTGACTCCATCAGACTTGTTAGGCAGACGTATCGCAGGACCTTCCTCTGAGTGATTCTGGAGAGAACCTATCGATGGCAGGGACGGCCAGGTAGCCTCATCAGCATTTTGCAGGGGAACTGTCGCAGGGACTGTTCTAGCCGGCTTAGGGATACCGCTTGTAGTCGGTCGCTCCTTCCAGATGTTGCCCGACTCTCTAGTTGGCTGAGAAGGCATGATGCTGGGCGGCGGTGGAGGCTCTGGTTCTTTGGATCTGGTCGTACTGCTGGCGCGCTTGTGCTTCTGCCGTGAACGGTACCGCTGTCGACGAACAATCTGAGCTGCCTCTCTTCGGGAAGAGTGATCTCTCACCATCTTCTTTAGAATCCGCGTTTCGTCTTTGAGTTTTGGACACAACTTGGAGGTCGCATCATGTGTCCCAGCACAATTTGGACACTTAGGCGCTTCAACTTTACATTCCTCCAATTGGTGACTTTCACCACACCGTTGACAAGTGACAGAGTTCTTGCAGACTGCACTCACATGTCCTATCTTTTGGCACCTGTGGCACTGAAGAGGTCTCGGTACGTATGGCCGCACCGGATGCCTTACGTAACCCACTTTCACATGTGCTGGTAAAGAAGATGAGTCAAAGACTAGCTTGACACAACGTGACAGTCCGAAGCGGTGGACATTCAATATCTGCACTGTTGATGTCACATGTTTGGCAAGAGACTCTTCCGTGATTTGAGGGTCCACATCAGAGATTACCCCGATTGACGCATCCTTTCCGTACACTTTGAAGGAACGCACCGGAAAATTACCAAGTGCCTGAATGTTTTTCAATGTCTCTAGTACTGTTGCATTCTTCGCATCGACCGTAAGTATGTTCTTGCGGGGGTTGATTCGAACTTCATTAATCTGGCCTGGTGCTACGCGGTCAAAGAACTCCGTCAAGAATTGCCTATTAAGACTATTCAGATTGTCACTGGCTGATGTGGTCACATACCCAATGATACATGACGGAACTTCCTTATGCACCGGTTGCCCGCACCGTGGTGACGTCCGGCGTAGTTTCCTTTTCAAGCGACGGCCTCGGACCGTCGTGAAGCCCTCCTCGGATTCCATAGCCTCCTCCGTTGAGCTGTCCGAAGATTCGGGAAGCCTCGCGCTTCCACTCGTAGTGTCTTCCATGTGAAGTGATTTGGGAGCCGGATCTCCGACTGCACGCAGGCCTGGGGGAAGGCCTTCCCCCTTTTCAACGAAAGAAGTCTTCGTAAACGTAGCGTATGACGCAAAAACAGTACTAAAACAGAGCAAGGTGGAGCACACAGACAATGCTGTCACTTCGTCTTCAAGTGTAAGGCAGTATGGAAGTTTGTCGATGCTGTGGCGAGGACAATAAAAAATTATGGCAGAACCCTTTGTATTGGATGGAGTAGCTCTAAACCGTTACCGAACTCGATACCGAATTCGCCTTGTATGATGCTTGGTTGTTATCTTACTGTTCTACCACGGTATATTACATCTGTTAACATAATTTCTTGCTGGACGTCAAGCCTGTACTGGGTGTTTTTGCGACGCAGTTCCAAGTACCGGCGTGGCTTTGTGGTAGAATACTCTACTGCCACGCAGAGAGCTCGGCTCGAATCCTGCTGGATCTTGGATATTATTTTCTCATTGTGCGCGACAGCTCTTGCGGACACCGGCGACGGCGGGCAACTACGCCACTAAAATCGGCTGTTGTTGTGATTCCATAATGGTTTTGGCTGTGAAACACGAGGTGGCGCGTTTGAGTAAATACCGTGATGACCACATCTTTGTTGTGGCTTAAGGCAAGAAATCTTGTGCATCGAGCTGCATGCGGGTCCGCGTTAGAATACCAGGCTCGTTAAAAATAGTTCGCAACGTGTGATTACATAGCCTTATATAGGCCTGAGTTACTTTTAAACAGAAGCAGCAGTCTTTGCAGAGTGGCGCACGTCACAGGTAGCCAAAAAATTATGCGGCCTTTCATCGATGCCGCACGCGTGCTCTTGAGAAAGCTGCACACCCCCACGTCCTGGATCGCTGTGCAAAAGCTGGGTGCTATAAATTCAGTGCTGTCATTTGTTCAGGAATCACCGGGGCTCGATCACCGCTCTATTTGCGCGTGAAGTTCGAAAGGCTGCGATCTCGCAATTGAATGCCGTAGCACCGAAGTCAGTTATGCCAGTGCAATCCATCCTCAGCGACCAGTTGAAGTCCCTCTGAGCACGTGTAGTGAATGTGTACCGCCTCATTTCATTTTTCTACCTGTATTTTCTTACACCCAATGTGGGTAGCAAAGACAGCGTTAGTGTGGTTGGCCTCTGCTTTTCGTTTCTTTGGTGTCTCTCCTTCTCTCTCACTCTATCGCTCTCCTTGAAGATGTCCAAAAGCACTCTCTTAATCTCTATAAACCAGGGGCCAGTGCAGCTTTGCATAGTGTCATTTAAATTTTTTTACCCTTTCCGTTGTCATATGGCACAGAGTACGCTCGTATATTGATATTCTTCCAGTGCGATATTCTGACTCTTCTTTCACTCAAATTTTGTCGCAAACAGGCAACAGAGCGCTTCATGCTTTGACGTCGACAGGAGAACGCATGCAGCTCAGGGTTATCCTGACGAACCACAGCGGTGAAAGCATCTCTATTGACTACGAGAGCTTCAAGGTCGGCTCGGAAGATGAACTCTTCAATATGCGCTTAGGCGCGTATTGGGGTCCCTTTGGTAAGTAAAAAAAGTAACAAGGAATTTCGTATTTTCAAGTAATATTCTCGCACAAGATGCCCCTATTACAGGGAAATAGTCTATGCGTATCCTGTGCTGGTATCGTAGCAGTTAGCTGAAACAGATCGCGTGGCCAACGGGAAGGAGGCGCCACGTGAGAGAGGGAAAGGGAAAAGTGTCACTTGATTGGCCGCAGAGACTAGGTTTGACGAAAGGGAAGAGTGAGAGGAGCATAACGAATGGCGTTGAGTAGGCGAATCGGAGAGGAGGCAGTTAGACCCGCGCATCCGCGTTGCGCGGTTTGTCTGGAACGAATGCGTCGCGGTGGCGGTGCTGGCGCTCCTGTATTAGGGAGCCTACATGACCAGCCGGTCATGTAGGCTTCTTATCCTGTATATTTTACTCCGTGGGTGTAACGGACGCAGTGCTGGATCGTCTGCTGTCGCACACGGCATTACGAGAACTGCGGCCGCGGTAAAACGCTACCAGCGCGGCCGTGCTTTGCCATGCACAGCAGCAGCGCTTGCAACGCTGCTTGAGTTCCAGTGTAGCCGTAATTCTAATACGCGATGAGGGTGAGTGGGCGGGTGGAATGGGCGACGCCCGCACTTGAAAGCTACCATACCGTTCGAGCGCGGCTGGAATGAACACATCGTCGAGCGGTATCCACACGGCTTAACCTGAAGAACAAACAAACAAAGAAATCCTTAGTGAAAACTTCGCCGTAACATAAGAGCAAAATGTAATGCCTAACTAAAGTGGTGACAGCTTCGCTGTCGGTTGCCGTGGAGTGGAACCGGCTGGAATTTTCAGTGTGTGTATGAAGGGAGCGCTAAAGTATTACGTCCAGACAATTAAAAAGTTGACATAATTGATTGAAATGGCGAGTTGGACATGTTGGTACAATGCAAATGAGCTCCAACTTCATTGTTAAGGGCAACCTTCTATTATATTCTTTTCGATAATCTCGTAACAATAATTCTCCTGTATGCTTCGGCTAGGGTCTCTGTGTTCATGGAATGTAGCTTAAATATTCGGTGTGACAAAACACGCAGGCTGGAACTCTCTACCTGTGTAACGGCACCGAGTTTTCCACTTTCGACCAGGACCATGACAATGTGGAACACAACTGCGCGGAGAAATTCCGGGGCGGCTGGTGGTACAAGGATTGCCACTCGGCCAACCTGAATGGCCTCAATTTGAACGGTCTCCACGACAGCTACGCCGACGGCATCGAGTGGAGTATCCGAACTGACACTCATTCCCTTCACCACTACTCGTATCCCAGTGTAACAATAATGACGAGGCCCACGAAGCTGCATGAAAACCCCGAGAACAGCTACCTTTAATCGAACGTAGTTACGTGAGGCAACGCCGCGGAAATAAAACTGGGCAAGCTGTTGTGTAACTATTTTGTCCATTAATTGGGACCACAATCTCGAGCCGTCAGCACTTTCTGAGCTTACGGTCGGCCATACTCGTGCGAAACGTGGAAGTGCACCTTGCAGTGGCTGTTATAATTGTACGCCTCCACCTCGCTGCACGCATCAGTCTCCCATGAGCCTATGCGCTAAACTCGAAAGGTAAACCGTATTCCTTTCATACAAGAATAAGCATCAGTGTTTTCTGCCACCAACTCTAGGAGTACGGATAGCGCGAATATATGCATGCAAGGTGTGCTAAATCTAAGTGTTGCAAGAATGCGCTGAAATTCGGATGTCACAACAACATGATATCCTTGTAAATTTGTTAAAGAACGCTTTAGTTTATGCTGTTTCCGTGGAAAAACGGCAAAAGACATATTTCTTTAATGCGAGATATGGCAGTAGGTCAAGATTGTTACCTTCGTGATTGCGAAATGGACATACGGGAGCATCAGGTTTTACGTTCCTGTGCCCACGGTGCATTTGTGCATCATGATTAAAGCAGCGCACTGTGGGACGAGGACAGGGAAAAGAAGGTGCACAACATGGGTTCTAACTCGCAACCGAATTTGTTTGGAAAAAACATGCTAATAAAAAGTACGAAGAAGGAACAGAAAACAAATAATCTTTGTAATCATGTGCAGGTGCCGCTTAGGTATTGAAATTCCGCGTCACTTAGCGCGATAGATGGTAGACTGATACATTTTTCTTCTTTCCTTTGGATGTGGAACGCTTGAACGACTTCTCTTGCTATCTGTTGTCTATGACGTGACAGAATCATAGTACATAGAAAAGGGAAGCCCTCCTAGGTGCATTTAGATATACGAGTAACTTTTCATTTAACGTTTTTTGAACGTTTGATTTTCTGAGAGGGTGACTCTGTGAAATGAAAGCGATGGATTGAAAGAATCGAATGCTGTCTTTGCCAAAGAGTTTTCACAATTAGGACAGTATTCACGGCCGATACAATGTTGAGATACGCGGTATATCAAATACAGCGGAGGAAATTATTCTCTGACCATGGCTATTCACATTGAAAAACAAGTAGAGTGCCCTATTGTCCATACTGATATTGACACCATCGAGAGTGCCCACCGCCAATAACCCGAGAGCAAATAATGGAATCGCCGACTTTGTCTATAGGGACAAAAGGAATGACTTCCATAAAATAACCAAAAAAGCTCGCCTGACCTCTAAATATGTATCTATCTCGGCAAAAGCAAAACATTCCAGCGAAATGATTTTAAACCATCACTTCGGTCCGTGAAATAAAACATTCCTTATCGTCCACTTTACTTTGTTCACATTTATATTCTAAATGCTACAGATCACACCCTATGTTTTCCTTGGCATTATTGTCTCTTAGTTCTCATTTATATTGTGTCTAACAAAGATAAACGAGCCGTTAAGAATCATATCCTTTCCTTCATTCCTTATCTGAGGCATTCAAGCTGAAAAAAGGCTAAAATGGTGGCACCCCTTATGTAATACCCCCTCACCGGGTCTTTAAGGTAATAAAGTGAAGTTCCTGTGGAGGGACCAAGGTGGGCAGAAAAGCAAGATAAAATGCAACCAGCGCTGTCCACAAGATAACATCACGAGATGACTTGCACATCATAACTTATGGCGAAACGCTGATGACGTGCAAAAAAAAAGGCAAAATTGCACTTCAGCATCTAAACCTACTAACATTTAGTAATCAGCTTTCCAATTAGCGTCATTTCCCATTAGTACATTTGATTTGATTTTATCTGATTGATTTTATTGATTCATCGCAATACATGCGATCGGAGGCGAAGGGAGAAGCCATTTCAATGGCTTGAGGGAGTCCTTCGCCCCCGTACAAAGACAGCAGCTCAGTCACAGGCATGTTACTAACACTGTTAACACAAAATTTGCAGTAAATCATGTTATGCAAAATATGAATTGAAACGAACCACCAAAATACACATCTATTGTTAGTTACGGTTTACAGAACGTCCTGCATTTTTATACATCCTGTTTAGATTTGCGTGCTGCACCAACACAACACTTCATCACTACTATGATATTGCATTAGTGACATTTTGAGTGTACATTTATATAAAGTCAAACAATTTTATACAAAGAGCTTAAGTTAGAAAAAATCATACAAGTCAGACAATTTTGCACCGCGAATACCAATTTGTTTATTGTTGTAATCATTTATCATACACGGAAGCGTATTATGAGCCATTTGCCGACCGTAACCAGTTCGACAATGCGGAACATTCCATATCTCGGTTGTTCGTATATTATATGATGCTTCGTTCGGACGCAACTTTACTACTCCCATGAAAAGAGAATCCTGGTGCTCGCAATGTATTAGATATTCACGGAGCAATCTGTACACTTATATGTATTGTGTTTTAATTATTCTGAATCTTCTAAATAGCTCTTCAGAAGGATTCGCAGTTGCTACGTTTACAATTATTCTCAAAAATCTTTTTTGCATAAGTAATAGCCGCAAGAGGTTCGATTCTGTAGTAGTTCCCCGAATCAAATGGAAGTAGTTCAAACACGAGGCGAAAAGGGCATTATCAATCAACAATTTCACTGGTTTCGGGATTAGATAGCGGTTTCAACTCACGATACCAGTTGTCGCACCTAACTTTTGTAATACTGCATTTACGTGCGCATCCCACTGGAGTGATTTTGAGAGATGCACACCAAGTACCTTAATATGTTCAACCAACTCTTACTGTGAGCCGCGATCAACTAGGTTGTCTTTTGCAGAAACCTGCCTGACAAGAATGAAAAACCACGGCCTTCGTCTTTTTTGTATTTATTTTTAACTGGTTATTGGCTGCCCATATGCTTAATTCTTCTAACATGAGGTTAGCTTTGTGAAGGAGATAGTCATCTGATGGAGACGAAATAAATATGCTAGTGTCGTCAGCGTAAATTACAAAGTTGACATCCGGAGAAGTGTAGACCATATCATTTATGTACAAACTAAAAATCAAAGGTCCGAGAATGCTGCCCTGCGGCACTCCTGAGATTATTTTCTTTCTTTCTGATACCGTTTCGTTCATGGATATAAACTGACGTCTTTCTGAAAGGTAGCTTTTTAGTAGCATTAGGGGAAGCCCACGAATGCCATAGAGATCGAGTTTATGAAACAAAATTTCATGGTTTATGTAGGCGAAGGCTTGCGTAAAATCGACGAAAATACCGAGGACAAATTGTTTTTCGTCAAATTTCTCCAGTATGTACTCCTTCTGGTCGAGAAGAGCAAGTTCTGTTGAGTGGTGTTTGAAAAATCCATACTGACATTTCGTTATGACGTACTTGTTACAAAAGGGATATAGACGATTATAATTTATTTTCTCGAGACCTTTAGAAAATATCGGCAATGTTGACACTGGTTTATGATTAGAAACGTCTGTTTTATCTCCTTTCTTGTATAACGCCACTACAGGAGCAACTTGCATTTTGGATGAGAAAACGCCCGTTGAAATACACAAGGTAAATATATATGTCAGCACGCAAGCAATTTTATCTATTACGTTTTTAAGGCCCAGGAAAACTGCACGAACTTCATGTTCTACCGTTGCTTCTAGAAAGAGTGTCTTTACATTATCAGGATTTAGACTGACGTAAGATGAACGTGGTCCGGTGTCAAAGTCCCGGTACACAAAATAGTCGTTAAACACATTTACTATACGATAGCCACTGATAGTTTCCCCAACAAGTGAAATTTCCGTCACTGATTCTTTTCCCTTGTTGCGTCCAATAAGTGAGTTCAATTTGTTCTATAATACATCTGTTTGTTTAAAAGAGGAAGAAAACATTAAAGTAATACATTTCTCTCGCCTTTTTAACCTTTTTATTTAGGCCATTTCTAAACCATTTAAATGTAACCAGGTCTGTTTCATTAAGCGTACGCATTAATTTCTTAAATAAAGAATCTATTTTGTTGATTTCGCGCAAAAGATCGCGTGTCAGGCATGGCTTTCGACAATCTTTTTTCTTTTCCGAACGTTTGGGAATGAAGTGCTTTTTCTACACTGCCGTGAAGCAACTCAGAACAACATCATAAGCAGCGTTTGCATCAGTCAAATGATAAACATGGTCCCAACACACATTATAGACATCCGAATAAGAGGCGTCCAGAGCTTTTTGTGGGACACTCTGAAAACGAGGAGTAACATCAGTGTGTGCTCTAGGACTATTAGTCATATATGAAGACTCCGAACTCCTACGATAACATTGTTGAGCTTTGCGCAACCGTACAACACGCATTTAATTTCATTGCTTTTTCAGGAACTTGGTTATATGAAAACACACGCTCTCGTTCGTACGCTCTCGTTTATACCAGAGGATACATTGTTAAATTTATTGACGCGGCATGAACGTCATCCTCTGGCAACGATCCACACCCACCGACCGGACAGCACTTTTGCAGAAATCATCTCACGCCATGAGAACATCATTCCCTCAGGCTTCGCTCCCGCAAAAGTTGCAGAGATACCAGCATGGATTTTATCAAGACCTACAGTGCACCCATCCATTCCAGGAGTGGGTAAAAAGTCGCGCATACCTTTATGTGGCCTCAAACAATTAACGTTATCATATATATCTACAGAATATGCCAATTCTGTGCATGTTTTTACTGACGGGTCTGTGTTACCCACTGCGTCAACAGCGGCATTCGTTATACCAAGTTTGAAGACCAGTGAACGCTTCCGTCTGGACCGCCGAACAACATTGACGGCGGCAGAGATTGTAGCCATCCGCGAGGTAATTCGTTACATATCGACGCAACCTCCTCACCAATGGACTATATTTAGTGACTGTAAACCAGCACTCCAAGTGATAGATTCAGCACTTAAACGAGGGCCTTATTACATACTCGCTCACGAAGTGGCCGAATTACACGATGTCGCCCTGAAAACTGGCCATCGTATCATGTGTCAGTGGGTTCCAGGGCACTGCGGTCTGCAGAGCAATGAGCAAGCCGATGCGGAGGCAAAGATGGCCCATGATAACGCCAGAGTACTAGCTATCCCCTTTTCCCGACCGGATACTAACACCGTAGTGTATACACTCCTGAGTGAGACTACAGCAGCATATTGGTCTTTACCAAGCCATCGTCACCGCCGGCTTCACGAACTTGACCCAAATATGAGTGCTAGAATCCCACCAACCATGAAAAGGTGTTTTACAAGCTTATTTCACCGACTACGACTAGGTGTGGCATTCACTCGCCGTTACCTAGAGCACTGCACGGGCCCGGGCCGGCCCGAAAGCCCGGGCCCGGCCCGGCCCGCGGGCCGGGCCGGGCCGGGTAAGGGGTTCTTGGATCGGGCCCGGGCCGGGCTCGGGCCCTTTGTCTTCGGGCTCGGGTCGGGCTCGGGCCTGAGCCAGGCCCGTATTAGGCCCGGGTCTCATACGTATAGGTATAATTGCGTGTGTACGTTGCGTGGCTTTGTTTTTGTTGTTTTGTGGGGTTTAACTTCCCGAAGCGACCTAGGCTATTGGCCTCGAGGCCCACCACTGGAAACGCCGGCGCCACCGTCGGCGTGACGTACTTGGCAGGATCACGTGTTCTCCGCCGCCGCGTCGGCTGCTTGTGGCGCACTGCCGCGTGCTTTGAAAACGAGTTTCAAGTCCTACATGCGCTGCGGTCTGTTCAAATTCGGAAGTTTTCTCTCATTTTCTACTCAATTGAAACCATTTTTAATAGAGTGGCTGCCTCCGAAGGCGACGAACATGCGGCTCTACCGCTCGGTGCCGCAGCGCCGCGCTTACGCAAAGGAGCCCAGTGTCAGCCTGCACTGGTAACCGCGGGACAAGAAACAGCGTGAAGCATGGGTTGTAAAGCTAAGAACCGGCAAGTAGCCATCCGCTACGAGTCTTGTGTGCAACAAACACTTCCGCGACGAAGACTTTTGTTGCTGCGTCGGGCCTGCGATGTTCGGTGAGTAGCAGACAGCGCGCACTGAGACGATGGCTCGCGCGCGCTTCCCGCCGGCAAATGATGCTTATCTGCCACAGGATGGTAAAAGCGCTACATTTTACCACGTGCGATGCCATCTCAGAACCCTCCAATGCGACCTCTTGATCGTAGGCCCCGTGCTCAGCGTCCACAAAATCGGCTGCAGATGCACAAGTCATTGTTTAGATACGTTGAATTAAAAAACGCACAGGGTCCCTTATGCATTCGTTAAAGATGACTAGAAGGCGAAAGCCATCTTCTTCTTGTCAGTCGATGTGCTGATTCTCCCGCGTTACTCTATTTTCTTTCTTTTCCTAGGCGTCGCATGCTACTACATGCTCGGTCTCGTAGACTGGTTCTCCTTCCACCAGCAATCTCGAAGTGGTGAAGCTTTGGTCTATGAATTTGTTGATCACAGAGAGCGGCAAGTTCACTGGAATGCAAACGGAACGATAATAAGGAGCATTAAAAAAAGGCGTCGCGTTTGCTCACGTTTTGTGTGAGCACCAAACGAAACGAATGCGCTGAATAAAGAAACAGAAGCAGCGGCATTTGCCCGCTGAGAAGACCGATCAATACGCAGTGCGAGACAACTTGTCAAATGACATTGAAACGTACCCGAATTTAGACCGAAAAAGAAAAAAAGAAACACTGAATCGTCGGGACGGCAGATCACAAAGTTGTCATGCGCACCGAAGCCGCAGTTGTAAGGAAATTGTTTTTGAACTGCTCTGATAGCGTCCGCGCAACAGTAGTTGTCTGTTTACTCACAAATTCTCATGTTTTGCGGCCTAAAGTTCGCAGCGCGGTGCCAAAACGCGCTCGTAGCAAAAGCGAAACCAGCAGTACGAACATACATGCAGACGCTCATACATGTAGAGGCACCGTCAGTCGTCGCGAACCCGTGCGATCGCTGGCTTGAGGCTTCTTTCTGTTATGCTCCGTTTGGTTATACAGGCAGTCTACTCTAACGAGATATTTCACATAGTTTGCACTCAGCGAGTGACTACCTTTCACGTAAGAAGCCGGTTTCAGCGGTCTCCAACGCGGTGACAGAAGCGGGTGCTCGGTTTTCTGCAAAGAGACAGCGACTGCAGACTACCTTGTGCTTTCAGTTCGTAGAAAATGATTATCTTGACAGTAAGGAACACAGTTCATTTCGAAAGTACTTACAGAAATGCCCTGGAGGGCTCCCGCGAGGTGTTTTTGTAGAGCGCCGACAGCAAAACCTATGGGGAGCGCGCCGGCGGCATCCTGCCTAGCACGCAATCGAGGCGCGTCCGATAGAGGGCGACTCCGTAACTCCTCGAGGCCAATATGAGACGCCGTCGTTGAGGGCACCGGGTAATTTAACTTTCAGCCCTGAAATTTTTTTAACGGGTAGATAATTTTTTTCTTGTTGAGATTGCTTTTTTATTACCTCAAGATCACGAAAATAATCTTTCCTGAGCATCCCATCAGTGTATGAGAAAAATAGCGCCATGTCCTATATATAGGACACCAGGGCTTAGTGGTTGTGAAAGGAAATATGGGGATATTTCGATATTGCTATTTATTTTACTCTCTTTACATCTAAACTGGTTGTGAAGCTAGCATGCCAGCAACCATATATTAGTTACTGCGTTTCAAAGGTCCAAAAGCAAGTTTTTGCACTCGTGACACAATGCTCTTCAATGCACTTGAATGGCCATTATCTAATTATTGGATGCCTTGTAAGATCTAACATCATAATAGGTTGCCGAATCCTCGTTTGGTGTGCCGCAGTTATTGTCGCCCGTGCCTGCATGGGCAAGCAGATGGAACTGCACTTCATCCTCGTTATCTTCAAGCCCTCTCATGCATCATTCATACACTGCAGCAAATGTATTCACATCAGTTATGTACAATCTCGCCGTTCGGACCCCCTTGCAAATTAGCAAGAAATGCAGGCGTATTTCCCAAGGAGAATAACAAGAAATTGGAAGCAGACACAAGCGCTACGGCTCCGGGTCATCATGCAATGCTTTCAAAGATCTCACATCCACTAAGCCCTGGTGTCCTATATTTAGGACATGAAGATTTTTCGTTGCAGCGGCCTAAGCGGAAATGTTAGGGAAATCCCCCTTTGTAAATAAGCCGTCAAATACTTTAGAAACAACAGAGAAAATTACGATAGCTACAGAAAAAATTGTTATTCAGTAAAATGTCATCAAATATTTGGTTGCGGCGTTTGTCGTCTTTTTCACCTTCCGCCGTCTTGTTTTCAACATTGCAGACTTCCGAGGAAGACGATAATGGAAAATATACTCACTATGTTTGCACAGGTGCATTGGGAATGCCACAAACACATTTCTGAATTTTTTAGTAATTTATGTCACAATTTATAGCAATTTTTCTTCGTGTCCTTTTTATAGGACGCCAGGGCCGAAAGGGTTAAACCACCTGGAGTGCATTGGCGTGCATAGAAATTGCACAGTACAAGACGTCTACAATTTTGCTCCATCGGTATGCTACATGGGATTTCAAAAAACGCCTAATATAAGTTTCCGCCATTATAGTGAGTGAAAGACGTTCTTGGGTACCGTGTAAGGAAAAGAACGGTAAACTGCCTAGATTACTGTGTATAAGATGTGCGCGTTGGTATCTAGGGAAACATTTCGAGTATGCAGCTACGCTCGCATGCCCGTAGACTGGCCAAGGCGACTTGCGAGTCATTAATATCTCAGGAGCTGTTTTTCGTGCATTTTAAGTGCAAGATGCGGAGCGACTCTTATCCCAGGGCAAACGCCGTTGTTGATTCTCCCATTACTAGTGGTGATGCGCCAGACCATAGAGACACTCGTTTCCCCGAGTGGCGGTGACGGGGGCGGTGACTCGGGGAAGAAGGGTGGGACAAAGAACCTTATTGTTTTGAACACGAAAACGTATAGTGTAGGTTGGGTGCAGTTGCCTGCCGAGGAGTCAACACGACAGCTTTAATTTATGTAACGCTGCCCAGCCTGGCGTATTCCTCCCAGAAGCAGATAGAGCACGTTTTTTTCCCCATTGCATAGTGCAATAGATGAGGTTTGCAGGAGACTTGCTACTTTTACTCAACAGCCCTAGCTCGTATGCAGTTGATGTAGACTCAATTTAAAAATGTCTGCCATGCTTTTTTCTCCACTTTATGCAGGTATTATATTTTGTAGTTGTTCTTTGAAATGCAAAAATGAGATTGCGTGGTTAGCACTGCGTGCGTACATGAAAGAGCCAGCTATGACTCCAATTATATTTTATATTGCCCTGCAATCATTTCGCAAAAGTGTTACGCGCGTAATTCACCGAAAGTATACACAGTACCGGTGAAAGTTGTGACACTGAAAGAAGTTCCTAAAACAATCTAGAAAATATCTTGTGTGCGGCAGGTATCTTCACAATAACCGAAGGCTGGACAGTGCCTCCTTTATGCTCAAGGCATAACTAGCTGAAACGGGCCGGGCCGGGCCGGGCCGGGCCCAAACCTTTCGGGCCCGGGCCGGGTACGGGCCACATTTAGGAACACCGGGCCGGGCTCGGGCGGGCCGGAGCATGGTGTTTTCGGGCCGGGCCGGGCCCGGGCCGGAAAAATCGGCCCGTGCAGTGCTCTACCGTTACCTACACCTTATCGGCCGTGCCGACAGTCCCAATTGCGAGATGTGTGGCACTCCTGAGACTATCGAACACCTCCTGTGCGTCTGCCCACGATACCTCACGCAAAGAAATTCAATGGCGGCCGTCTTGTTGTCATCGAAGCAACAAGTTTCAGAAAAAGTTCTGTTGGGACCACCACCATGTCATCAGCGCGATATTCTGAAAGCGCTGAACATGTTTTTGCGCGATACAGAGCTCGACGAGAGACTGTAAATAGTTTTTGGACATTCAAGGACTTACTTCGTCGCCACTTTTTTCCATCATCATCATCCGCATCTTCTCTCCACTCTCTATACTACCACTCTCTCTTTTCCTACTGCTGAGTAGCAGGCCAGAACATTGATTCAGGCCGACCTCTCAGCTTTTCTGCCATAATAAACCTTTTCTCTCTTATGGATTATAAAGGATTCTCGAACTTCGGAATCATGGTACGATTTGAAGCCTGATTTTAATAGTGTCACCATGATTTTGTCAAATGAATGACCTGGCAGCCGAATATTTTTAGACAATGGAAGATGTGGCAAACTGTTAGCGTGTGCTCTGTGATTGCTGAAGCGTATACGAAATGGTGCTTCGGTCTGACCGATGTATTGCATGCGATACACTGTACATTCAAGTAAGTAGATGACGTTACTGCTGTCGCATCTGAAGTCTCCGCTAATCTTAACTGAAAGACTAGATACTGTTCTTTTAGCAGTCTTTGCTGTGGTCGTGTGCGCACAAACTTTGCATGGTGGTTTGTTACAGGGATGACAACCAGCAGGAGCTATGGCTTTAGTCTTGGATGAAGTTACGATATCGCGCAGGTTCCTTTATCGGAGATAAACCACCCTTGGTGATTCCGTGAAAATGTTCTTAAGCTGATCGCTCTCTGGCAATAAGTTGTAATGCTTACTGAGGATGTGCGACACGTAAGAAATAGATGCATACTGCGTTAGGATGAGGCTAGTTCGTGTGGTCGGCGCTAATCGCTTGTCAGTACTGATGAGATCGTTACGGGCTGGATAACCAGCCCGCTTGAGAGCGTCGTCAATTATACATGAAAGGTAGTGCTGCTATGTTAGTGCTTTACGAAGCTGGTCACAGTTACGAATGAATTCATTGCTGTCCGAACAAATTCTTTTTAAACGGATAGCTTGGCTATAAGGGATACTTGTTTTGCAATGCTTGACATGGCTGCTTTTAAAACGAACATATCGCTGTCAGTGAGTGGGCTTTCTGTAAAGGTTTGCAGTTAGTCTACCATTGCACATAGATACAGTGACGTCTGATGACATCGACGCGTAATACTAATTTTGCTGTATATGAAACGAGCGAAATGGCCGCGAGTGCACCATGAGTATGGCATGTATATAATGACATACATGACATGCATGTCATGGCTTTCTTGTTAGCATCTGTTAATCATGTTCGTTATACAGTCGCGTCACGCAATAGCACTTTTGGTGTATATCAAGCTAGCGAAACGGCCGCGAATGCTTCATGAGCGGGGCATGTAAATAATGTCGTACATGACTTTCATGTTACTGCCTCTTGTTTACGTTCGTCATACAGTCGCGTCGCGCAATACCAATTTTCGTGTATCTCAATCTAGCGAAACGGCCTCGAGTGCGCCATGAGCATGGCATGTAACTCATGTCGTAAACGTCATGCATGGCATGACTTTCATGTTACCACCTCTGATTTACGTTCGTCATACAGACGCGTCATGCAATACCAATTTTGGTGTATATCACTCTAGCGAAACGGCCTCGAGTGCACCATGAGCATGGCATGTAAATCATGTCGTACACGTCATGCATGTCACGACTTTCATGTTACCACCTCTCATTTACGTTCGTCATACAGTCGCGTCACGCAATACCAATTTTGGTGTATATCAAGCTAGCGAAGCGGCCGCGAATGCATCATGAGCGCGGCATGTAAATCATGCCGTACAAGACTTGCATGTCATTATTTTCATGTTACCACCTCTTATTTACGTTCGCCATACAGTCGTGTCACGCAATACCACTTTTGGTCTAAATAAAGCAAGCGAAACGGCCGCGAATGCACCATGAGCGTGGCATGTAAATCATGTCATACATGACATGCATGTTATGATTTTCACGTTACCGCGTTTCAGTTATGTTCGTCATACAGAGATGTCTCGTCGTACCAGTTTTCATATATATCCATTCATTTAAATGGCCGCGAGCACACCGAGACCATGCCATGTAAATCATGCTGCACATGACATGGCTGTCATGATTTGTACGTTGGGACCTGTCATTATGTACGGCATGAACTCTTGTTACGCCATGCCAATTTTGGTATATGTGAAATTAACGGAACGGCCGCAAGAGCCCCAAGGCCGTGGAATGTAAATCATGCTGTTGATGACATGAATGTCATGATTTTCATGTTATGACCAGTCATTTATGTTCGTAATAAGGCATGTTATGCCACACCAATTTTGGTATAAATCCGATTAACGAAACGGCCAGGAGAGCACAAAGTCGTAGGCGGCTAGATAGATAGACAAGTCGCAGAAGTTCGCTAAGAAATGCTTCGCATTTAAAACTGCAGATACACATAGTTTCCACCGGCAGCATATCGTACGCTGCGGACCACGGCCACGAGAAGGCGACCCGTCTATCGATGGTTGTGCTTCTTATAAAGCTTTACAACACGTCACTTCAAGCCAATCAAGAACTGGGGCAAGCGATAACATGTTCGTCCAATGGGCAGTCCCAAACAGGTGGCGTCACTTTCGGCCAATGGGAGACCCAGAGTCGTGTTGCCGGGGGACTGCACTCTTTGCGGCGTTGATCCATTGTTGTAAGAGCGCGCGCCTAGAGATGCAATGCCTGCTTGCATCATGTTGCTTCACGGCGAGGCCATTGTCCCCGGGTCGATGAATGTGGAATATGAACCACCTCGGCTCCGGCGCTAAGGCGTCGCTCACAGGATGACTCACACTCCCATGCCTTTGAGGGAATGTCGCACTTGTCCGCTGAAAAGCTGGATGCTGAAACGGTGCGTAGTTTTATCTAACAGCTCCTCTTCGTTCCGGAAGTTCGGAATGACCGGTGAATACAATTCGCTGGCCATGAAGATCGGAGGTGCAGCCTCTGGCCCACTGCCTGCGACCGTTCTTCGATGACTTCCTTGATCCGTGCCCTGGAAAAAGTATGTCAAACAAACAAAACAGCATAGCGCTGCTCCATGCGCAAGCGCAGACTCTTGACCTCTGATTCGCCAGGCTGTACAATTTCAAAATTAACAATGTCTTTTTTCTCACTTCTGACACAAAAATTCGAACCACCATTCAAAACAGCCTTCACTTTCTCGTCAAACGTCAAGAAAGCCCGCATGCCATTGTCGTTGCAAAGAAAATGTGAATACACTGAATGAATGATGAAAAAAAACTAGAATCACACACAAGCAAAGTATAGCTACGCGGATGAATTCCATCCCTTCTTTGTGAATGCTTACGTTCCCCATTGCAAGACAGTGCTACTCGATCCAGGAGGAAGTTCAGAGTCGTTCTCCCTCTTTAATATTTTAACTGGCGCAATAGCTTTGCGGTGACGGTGTTCAGCGGGGATCATCTTACGCGCCTCCTCGGCTATCACACTCTTTCCTTTTTCCGCCACGGCATTAGGTTCCATTTGCGAATGCGCTTCCTTACAATTGGCCCCTCCTATGCTTGGTTCGTCCGGTAGCTGAGCCGCGATTTGGTGGGCTGGCGAGCACGTCAACGCTTGCACCGTTCCCTCTCCGAACTCTCGATCACGCTCCCGTAACAAACGTTCCGAATGGTTTGAAAAGAGATACGGGTAGTTCATTGACAGCGCCTTCGACACGCCTGCCTCTGTCTCCAGGTCTCCGAAAGGACCGGATATTATCACTCTTGCTATTGGCAAGCGAACGCTGTGTTTTTCTAGCACTGATTTATTCCTGATTACCTTCCCCGTATAGTCCTCCACGTTTACAAAAGAAGGGTGAACTAGGTCCATTGTTGCTCCGCTGTCTCTTAATACACTACAGGTTAATCCGTTAATACGTAAATCCTGTAGGTACGGACGGAGAAGCTCAAAGCTTTCTTCGCTTTCGTTCACATAGGAAAGCACTACTGCCTTTTCTTTCTTGCATTCCGCAGCAAAGTTACCTAGACCCTGGCAATTATAACATCGGTACGGCCGTCTTTTCTCGAATTCTCGAGCGTCAACCTTCTTTTGTTTTTCTTCGGGAATGTTGCCAACTCCGTTATCGTGATTCCCTTCCTGTGTCTTTTCCGCAGATTCGACCGCCTCAGTAGCTTTTTCCTGTTTCTGCTTTTTGGGATAGATAAAACCTCCCTGATTATCTCTTCCTTGCGAACGCTCGTCTTCAGTAGTGAGCTTTCGCCGCATGACATACTCATCCGCTAGCAGCGCCGCCTTGTCTGCCGTATCTCCGCCATCTCTGTCTTGTAGCCAAAGCCTCACTGCCTGTGGAATACTTCGGTAGAATTGTTCGAGGCATGTACATTCCATAATTTAGCCTCTACTTTGATAAACTTCGGCTCCCTTAAGCCACTCTACGAGGTTTGTTTTCAAACCGTACGCGAAGTCAGAGTAGTCCTCATTACTCTTTTTTGCTCGCTACTCTGAAACGCTGCCTAAATGCTTCTGGGGAAATTCGGTACCTCTTCAAAAGCGTTGCCTTTACTTTTCCCGTAGTCTTCCGCATCACTCGCACTCAATCTTGCGACTACATTTGCCGCCTCAGAGGGCAACAACGTCACTAAGCGCTGTGCCCAAGTGCTCGGAGCGAATTGACACCTCTCGCATGTTCTCTCGAAATCAACCAAGAACAACGTAATGGGCTCTCTTATTTTGTATGGTTTAATCCACTATTCCATACGACATGGCTCGACCTCGCTTGGTCTCACAAGGTTGTCCCCTTCAATACCCGCCGCTGCGCGCGCTTCAGGATTTCAATCTGTATCTCAGCCATTTCTTTTCCGCGTTTTTGCTGTTCTCGCTCGTGTTCTCTCAGGCGTTCTTCCGGCTCTAGCTCTCGCTTTTGCGCGTCCTGCAACACCTCCGAAGCAATCTGAATACTCTCATGGTCATTTCCACTTTCCTTAATTGCCTTTCGGATAGCGGGTTTCTTCATATTCTTGTCCACATCCACTCCCAACTCATCGCACAACAACAGCAGGTCTGACCTCGTCAACCTTCTCAGATCCATTTCAGCTGCTCTGACCGGTGGTTCGAACTGTTTCCTTAAATTTGTGCAAATACTCAGTTGCGACAAATTACCCGATTCCCAGAACAATAAAAATTAGCACATAAGTTTTCAAGTCTGTCGAATGAAAAGGAAAAGAACCACACGCTCACCCACGGATGCGACACCATGCCATCTGGTTCATGCGTCTGTTGCT